>NC_048277.1:17980923-18050923 GCF_009762535.1 Notolabrus celidotus
TACATTTTTTTAAATCTCTGAGAGATCTTCAAATACAGAGTGCGTCTTTACACCGGTGAAATTTTTTCAGAGTTTACGGTAACTCAAATAAAAAAACCTGACATTTGCTTTGTTTTATATCGATCACTTAGCAGGATGAATATCATGATTAAGCAGGTATATTTTGAGTCTGAGTTGAGTTGAGAAACATTTGTGGCCATTTTTGTCATTCAGTTCTATTTAGGTCATTAAAGCACTGATCCTCTGATCATCATTATTATTTATTTATTTCAGTAAGGCAGCTTCCTGATTCCTTTGCAGGCTCTTTTGTTTTTTTCTTAGCTCATTTTATATTTTTTGAGAAAAGAGAAAGCTGAGATGTTGCCCGTCATTGTTACTTGGTTGCACTAATAAAGTGAAGTGCTGCACATCTGTGGTTGCATTATTCTATTATCAATTTGCCATCATTTTTAAGTATGTAAGAGATGATTTCATTGATAGCCATAGACTACATGTCTTTCAATGTAGACTTCCACTGAGAGGAACATATTAGACTATTTAGGAACTAAAAAATGTCTCTAAGTATCATATGTCAAAATGACAGGATCCATTGGACTTGGATCCTTTCCTAATTAAAAAATGTATGGTAAGGTATTTTCTTAAGTGCAAAAATTGTACAGTTTAAGGACACATTATATGAGGTACAAAGTTGTACAAAGTGAGTTCTTGAACTGTTGTGAGTTTTTACACCTTTCTTCTCCTCAGAATAGAACCAGTGTTTAATAAAGAGCTGGAGTTGGAGGTGATGGCAGGTTGATGTCAGGGTCCTGCACTCAACACACACACTCCTTACAGAGTATATAACTATATATATAAATGTTACGGCCCGGTCCTGCTGAGAGGTGGGTAAGATCAATAAATCTGAATGAGATGTGTGCATTTTTACCCTCCCCTATTCCAAACAGACACACACTCTCACACACGCAGTCAGTCACCTACCCTTCCCCCTGTCTTCACCTGTCTGCAGAGGTAAACACATGCATTTAAATCAGTTGTGGGGTGCCGTGGTAACAAAGACAAATGATGTTGTATGTAATATTTTTCTATTAACATAAAGTAATATAAAGTGAAGGGCAGCGGTGTATGGAGGGAGTTAGGGGCTAATGTCCCGTATCAGATGTGGACAATGTCAGGGCTGCATACTGAACAGTCTGTGTCCTTCTCTCCCGCTGTGTGTGTGTATGTGTGTGTGTGTATGTGTGTGTGTGTGTGTGTCCTGTTCTTTCAGGGGGGCTAGCAGGCAGTGACACACTGGGCTGCCAACGCTCGTATTATTCCCGCCGCCTTATTAACCCCTCTGCCCTCGCCCTATCTCTTACTCTTTTTTTCTGCGCTCTCAGATGAACTGATTGTATATTTAAACTAACCTTAGCTCTGCTTTTGTTTCCCTGTCACACTGAACAACACGTACTTAACATCTGTCAAAGAAGAACACGTCAAATATTGCTGTTCCTCCTTGTCCCTGCTTCTCTTATGCTATCTTGCAGTTTCACCTCTCTAAGTGTACTTACATCAAAGTGTAACAAGTGTGAGATACCAAGACAATGTGCAGTATTACCTCCTTAACTTTACATTATGGGATAGTTTTACACAAGTTGTTATATGTGAGATAACACTAGCAACAGGTAACAAGTCAAAATTGTTAACTTTTAGTTTTAATTTTGTTTCTACAGCTCAAAAAATAATAATACTGAGTAAAATCCCCAGGCCCTTTAGTTAATCACTGTTGGTCTTGTGAAAGCTTCTTTTATTCAGAAAGCTTCTTGAATGTCATTCATACTCTCATATCTGTCACAGAAAGAGAAGAGTGTGGGGCATCCTTATGTGTGTGTGTGATGAGGAATTTAAGCCCTCTATCAGTGTGAGCCATGATGAATACAGCACACATTTACTCTGACAGACTGACAGCTGCAGCTCTGATAGCTGATGTTATATTTACATCTCTATATGTACTGCATCAGTCTACTTGTTGATGAATTCAAACGCTGTTTTCTGCCTTATTTCTCAAGGTGTGTGTCTTTATTATGCGTGTGTGTGAGTGTCTGTGTGTGTTCTATTCCATTATTATCCTCCTTATGCCGTGGGATAGACAGGAATAGGGAGCTGGTCTGGTTGAGCCTGGTGGGCGTATGGATTGGATCCACAGTAATCTACTGTAAGACACTGCTATCTCTGAGAGGCTCACAGAACGCCGACTCAGCCCTTATTAACGCACACACGTCCCACTAACGCTGGGGGATTTCAGGGGAAGTGAGTGAATAGTTTCAGGTCACCAGCTAGATTCCCGTCACAGGATGCTGTGTCAGCGGGAACAGCAGAGAGGATGTGATCAGAGCTGCCTTCACTGTCCTTAACTCCACTGTCTGTCCCGCACAAAGTCACTAACACACACACACACACACACACACACACACACACACACACACACACACACACACACACACACACACACACACACACACACACACATACATACACACACACACACACACACACACACAAAGTCACACCCATATATAAACAAAGTAATACACACCGGGTAATCTATGTGCATAGGAATGCATAAAAAGATCTTCCTGCGTGAAGAACAGTCAGAAAGACTCCACAAGTGTCAAAATCCCTCTGGCACCTTCTTTTAATGAAGCACTGCAATCAGGTGGCGAAGTATGAAAAGCGTGAAGACAACAGGTGATCAGTTTAAAGATGAGGCTTTCTATTAATGACGAAGCATATCTTAGAGATCCAAAACTGAGAGTGCAGAAAAAAATCTACTCAAATTAAAAAACATATACTCACTGTTAAAGCAGCAAATCTTCTCTCTGTGCTGATCTTGTCCTGCATGTTTTGTTTTCATACAGAAATTAAATCCTCAATCAATCAATCAATCAATCAATTAATCAATCAATCAATCAATCAATCAATCAATCAATCAATCAATCAATCAATCCATCCATCCATCCATCCATCCATCCATCCATCCATCCATCCATCCATCCATCCATCCATCCATCCATCCATCCATCCATCCATCCATCCATCCATCCATCCATCCATCCATCCATCCATCCCTCCATCCCTCCATCCCTCCATCCATCCATCAATCTTTATTTGTATGACGCCAAATCACAACAAACCTTATCTCAAGATACTTCTACAAACATAGCAGGTCTAGACCACTCTATGTCAAATTATGAACAGAGACCCAATACCAGAGACAGGGTAAGACTCTGTCTCACCCCACCTTAATCCACCATGAGCATTGCACCACGCAGTATTTAGCTAGTTACAGCGGCGAGGACAAATTTCCTTTTAACAGGCAGAAACCTCGAGCAGAACCAGACTCATGTTAGACAGCCATCTGCCTTGACTGAGTTGGGTCTGAAAGAGGGATAGGGGAGAATCAGAGAGAGAGGGAGCAGTGATAGTGATGAGACGAGTAGTAGTAGCTGTTGCCGCTGGAGTCCAGCACGTCCGTATCAGCTGGACAAGTAACAGTCAAATGTGACGCTCACTTGGGGCTGCTGTCCTATCTAATAATAATTGAAAAAGACCCTTCAAAATAAGTAACAAAAAACCCAGTTGGACTCACAATTAGAGAATGTGAAGTTGCTTTGTCTAACAGTAGTCCAGTGGCAGAGGTAACAGACAGTAGGAATTATTAGACAAAGTAATCTTAGCTCCAATTCTCACTTTCAGAACAGGATGTTTTATATTTGTTATTACCCACTTTACAGGCCCTCTTGCACTTGCCAAACAGATGCTAAAGTGTACCAAGATCGACATATTTTGAAGTTTGGGGCTTTAAACTGCATTTGACAAGCTGAGAGTGTGAACACTGATCCAGGGCTTCATCTTCAAAGACAAAGCACATGCAGTAAAACATGTACTGTATATAAACCTGATCTCCACTAACCAGTTACATCTCCCTCTTAGTGGTGTTTCTACATCAGAAGTGGAGCGATATGTGTTTTAGGGCTCTCTCTGCCTTTGTTGAGCAGCAGTGTCTGGATCAAGCATGAATATTCATCCATCAGACTGAGGAGATGTTAGCACAGGGAAGGAAAAATGTCTAGAGGGCTCATTCTTTATCGTTCTCTTTTTCTATCACACAGACTCCCTCTCTGGCTTCTCTCCTCACATCTAATACTTCAAGGACGGCAGTTAATTTAAGATCTATTATAAATGATTAATTCAATATTTATGAATATTTTAAACTTCCTATTAGATTACTTTGTATCTGTTTAGCATTACATCTTTCCGGATTCTTTATGTACACTCTCTCAAAGAGACAAAACTGTTACTATTACTATATTCCTTCATCCTTTCAGAGCCTCTTGTGAGATGTGCTTTTCCTTTGATGTGTTTCACAATTAAACCAATGTTATTTCTACCATCATCCTCTCGCATATAGACTGTTTGTGTGTGTGTGTGTGTGTGGGGGGGGGGGGGTACATATGGATGCCTCTGACCGTGTGAGTGTGTGCGGGAGTTTGCTCTGCTGACTGTTGGTGTTAAGAGATAAGAGTGGAGGAAAGTCTCCTTTCTTCCTCTTTCAGGACCATTACCTTTCATTCCAATCACAGAGGAGAGCCCAGGGGAGGAGGAAGAGAAGGAGGAAGAGGGGGTGTGGTAGAGGAGGTGTATATGACTTTGTCCTACAAGATGCATATGAGGAGAGAGGGGGAGTAACACAGGTATATGATACTGCCACGTTAAAGTGGACAGTTTTCTTTTAATGATGAACACATTAATGGTATTTTATTTAGCAGCTTATATTTGTTCCAATTTAAAAACAGTTCAATTCAATTGAATTCATGTGCAGGAAATGCAGGAATGTAAAAATGTAGATGCATTTTAGACAGCATGGTTTGGTTTGACTAGCCATGCATTCTCTATCACCTATAAGTCTACTATCAATTATTACATTTGAGTTATTTAACATGTTCTTGCATTGGTTTGAATTGCTTTTGTTCTTCATAGCTTAACCAGAATAAAAATGAACCCAGCCAAGCATTTTTTTCATGCAGTCAGTTTTAAATATACTCTTATTTATTTACTAATAAACCTTAAAAAAACAATGTAATAACAGGGTCCGTGTACCTTCCATTCATTCTATTTCCAATTCTGAAACGCAAATCGGAAAACAAAAGAACAGGCATTTTTCTTTTTTCAATATATATTCTGTGTTTTTACCTACTTTTGTTAGCAAGTTATTGATCCGAGAAGGTTGAATCTGTGAATATCTTTCTAACTCTACCCAACTTCACCTTTTAATAATACAGTTATCCTCGCATTTTTACATTTTGGATTAACATAGATTGGATTCTTCGTGTTTATCAGGGAATATAAAAATCCATAATAGGAAAACAACACAAAATCCAATTTTATTGCTATATTTTAATGGAAAACGGCTTTTGTTTGCGTTTCAGAATTGGATGATCGGAAGGTACACGGACCTAACACGGCAAATAAGAATGAAAAGAGAGAGATAGTAGATAGTAATTTAAAGATTAATCAAGTAAGAAGCCTGGTTAGTGAAACTACAACTAAAACAATCTAAATACAGGATAACACAATTTAAAAAAATATATGCTGCTAATTACAGGCCTCTGATGGTTTAAATTAATTTTAAGGCCCCAAACCGTCAGACCTGAGCAGCTAATGCTGGCTCACATTTATGTCTCTGTGTTGATGCCTGTTTGTGCTCAGCTAACAGCACAACATGGGCAGTAAGAAAACATCACCAAAATATTATTTTCAGGAAATGGATATCATGCAGATTTTTCCACAAATGTGCCAAAAAGTGAGCCAGACATTTACACTTCATGTGTTTCAATGATGTAATGAGAGGTGATGACATCAGGAAATGAGAGTAGGCTGGATCTAAATCACCTCCGCTTCTGGACTGCAGTGCCATCGCACAGGAAGTGTGGTTGATGTCAGAGAGGCTGATCAGAGGGAGAAATCAATCAGAAAGCAATAGATCTTGTGAGAGGCTTGTATTGATCCCTCTCCCTCTCCCATCGTTGTGATTATCTGCAGCAGGGATAGATTACTGATGTCTGAGGAGCACTTACAGAGATAATGGTACCCCTGCAATAACTGTAACTCAGATATTTGAAACTTTTAACTACATGAGATTTGAGCCACTTTAGAGGTGCCATAAAATATGTGGTGTTTCATTTACAGCTTTGTACAGAGAACAGAGCATTACAGTAGTTTCTGTCTCAAAATATTGACTTAACTTTTCTATGTAAAAGGTGATTTTGGAAAAGTGGTATGCTTAATTGCTAAATTATATCAGAAAGCTTAAATAACTTGTCAACAATTTTATTTACACGGATGTAATTCAATCCCTCCAGTATTTTTCAGGCTATTTTAGAGATTGTTGCCTCTTAATGTGCCATTATTTTGTGACAGTACTTTAAATAAGTTGCAATGAAAGTTGCAAGATTTGTCTCTAAGATATAGAAAAGAAACAATCACACTGGAGCCTTGAAATAACTGAGCAGCTGTCTGCTTCACGGCAAACAAATGAAGTCTCTAGCATTTGGTGATGTGCATGTTGAGGCCCATGGGTAAAAAAAAGAGTCATTTGTTGGTTGATTTGCAGTAAAGTTGCAGAGATTGGCCAAAATTGCATGGCTACAAGAAAGGTGCTGAATTAGTCAAATTAGTTAAATTCTCAGACTTACAACATTACAACTTTCAGGAGCAGAGGTGCCCAACCTATTTGACCATTTGATCATGTTAAGATAGAAGATTTCTAAGATAGAAAGTAAATGTAGAAAACAGTGCGAGCCATGTTTTATTCAGTCCTTCATTGGTTTTAACACCAGTAGTTTGTCCTCTTGTGCTGATGTGAGAGATGGTGGCTTGGAAGTAAGGGAATCGCATGTCCACTGTCAAGAGTGGGTATTGGAAGTACATATACTGTATGTCAATTACATCCACCCTCCTGGTTGGTACTTCATTTCTGCGGCCCGGTTTGTAACGACCTAAGGCCTGTTATCGGTCCGAGGCCCGGTGGTTTGGGACCCCTGTTCTAGAAGGACTGGTATGTGAGCTGAAGCTTTTTTGCGCCATTTGACATTTAAGGAGATGAAGTTAACACATTTTAAAAGGTCACTCATAATGGCAGCAGTGACATTTTTTTAATTCAACAGGTCCTAAAATGTACTTACACTCTAAGTCCTGAGAAATAACCTTTTAGGATTTAAAAGGTGTTTTTGCAAAGATTTTACATTTTTTTCTAGTGACTCTGCAGATATATTTTGTGTACAGTGCAGTAGATCATACACTATTTATTTTTATTCATGGCTTTTGCTCCCAATCTCACTATCTGTTAGGGTTTACTGAAAGGCAAGATGATATTTTAAAAGCATAGCATCATTGAAGGAACCTAGAACTATTATAGGGTCATTTAACATTTTTAAGACCTCAAAGCTAAATCTCCATCTCCGGCTGTCATTCAGTGTCTCTATGGCTTCTGCAGTCTGTCACTTTGGTTCATTTGCCTTCATGTCATTGGCTTAAGTAAGGGACACTATGCAGTCTGGATTTGTGTGTATCTGTGTGCGTACAGTGTGTATATGTGTGGTAGTGGGGGCTTTGACATCATGTAAGGGTGACATCGGTGATGTGTGACCGTGGGTCGGCCAGGTGACAACAGTGAAGGCTGATTTACTAAAAGGACAGGAGCATCAGAGTAGAACCTGACCACACATCCTTCACTCTGTCAGACAGATAAAACCCCCTCTGTCCATCAGAGAGAGAGAGAGAGAAAAAGAGAGAGAGAGAGAGAAAAAAGAGCGAGAGAGGACCTCATCTGTCCATTTTTAGGACAAGGCTTAGCTCTCTTTATCTTCATGTCATCATGTCCTTCTTTCCATGTCATTCTGTCCCGCTTTATGCCAGTTTCAGCCACACAGAGGACGTACTTCCTGCTTAACAGGAGTGTGTGCTATAAGCGTGTGTGTTTTCAGACATAGGTATACGTGTGTGTTTTTCCTGGAAGCTCAAACGTGCGTCAACTTTAGATGGATTTGAATTCCTGTCTGTCTCCATCCTTCTGCCAATCTCATTTGGGATGTGAAGCTGTGTGCATGTATGTGTTATCAATACACCCTTGTGCTTTAAGTATCTTAATCAATAGCCATATGATTATCCGTGTAGGGAAGGCATAAATGATTTAAAACAGGGCGAGGGTGACAGATGTTTGCTTTTCACATTGAAGTTACTGTCAATAATTAATGCATGTGATTAATCTGTCAACAACTTCCCATGTGTGAAATGATGAAAGTGTGTGTGTGTCTGTGTGTGTGTATGTGGCCCCCTTGATTCCCCCGCTTGGGAGATTGAAGGAAGAACGTCACTCTGGGACTTTATAGCAGCCCTATACCTGTAAGTAGTGATGGCACTCTCATTATATTTCTGATTTGAGGCTCTTCATGCAAGTCTTTTATCAATAATCATGAAGGTGGACACATGCTACAGAGTTGTTGATAGGATCAATAAAATGTACTGAAACTACAAACAAGGTCACATGTTGGCCTGGATATCGAACTTTAACGCTGATCAAAATCTTGCCATCAAATGTGATGAGGTTTGATGAGATTCTCGTAGCTGGTGCCTGGATAACTTTTCTTTGTAACTGATAAAAGTTATGGTCACTGTTCTCACCAGAACTGTTTCAGAAGAGGAATTATTTTTGTCCCTAATGATTTCTTGATTTGCTTCCGTTAATTATTTGGGTTAATGTGTTGTTTTCCTTGGCTAAGCAGTCTTTTTTTGGGGCTTTTTGCCTTTATTTGATAGGACAGCTGAAGAGAGACAGGAAATGCGAGGAGAGAGCGGGGGAAGACATGCAGGAAATGGTCGTGGCCGGGAATCGAACCGGCGACTCCTGCGACGAGTGCTGTAGCCTCTGTATGTGGGGTGCTTAGACCGCTAGGCCACCAGCGCCCGTCTAAGCTCTTTTATGTTGCCTTTATTTGCATGATTGTTGCTATTTCCTCCTATGCTGTGCTGCAGCTGACATGTTTAATAAAAAAAAACCAAACCCAGATCAAAGATTTTGGCCATGTTTTTAGCTGTTGAGGTGGCCAGAGTCTGCAGATAAGAGGTGGGCTTTGGTAATTTGGAGGAGGGCTGTTTTGGTGCTGTGCTAGCAGCGGAATCCCGATTGAAATGGTTTGAATGGGCCATTACTGACTTTTTGATATTTGGTATTTGACATAACGCCTGGGTTGAGTCCAGGTTTGACTGGTTGAGGCATAGATCCAGAGCTGTTGGATGAATGGATGATTTCAATGATGAGTGCGTTCATTCATTCTTTTTTGTTTCAAGGAATAAGAAAAAAGAGTTGGATATAATAGATGTTTTATCATAAGTCAAATAGATTAGGAGCCTGGGGAGAAAGAGTTGGGGATGACATGCAGCACCGGGCCAGAGATCAGATTTGAACCTGGGCCTCTATACATGGGGCGCACACTTTAACCCCTAAGCTAAACTTGGCGTGTTTCAGTACAGACAGGGAACAAAAACCTAATTCAGTTGAACAAGTACATATGAAAACACAGGCTTGGTTCTGGCAGAGAAAACAATACATGTTGGTTTAATGACAAGTCTTGTTTGTTTTTAGCTTGACTCCCTCTTTGTTTGTTCTTACAGACGGTTCCTTACATCTGACAAGTCCTAATGGAAATAATAAAAAAAGTTTCAAATTGTAATTATTTAACAAACTTCTTGTGCAACCTCCGGTGTTTCCACAACTTTTAACATTTAAGAACTTGGGCTTCAATTATTTAATTTGAAAAATTGTAAAAACACAAAGATAATTTACAGGTAGTAGTACCAAAACTTATAACATATATATAACACAACGCAAACATAACAGCAGAATAACATTAGCAGGCCTTTGTCTCCTGTTCATGAAGCTCACACTAACTCTCTCCAGCTGTCTCCAACTTAGCAAAGTCAAAGAGTAAAACAGGAGAAAGGTTTAGAAATTCAAGGATCCAATGCCCCCCATGTTTCTATATCCTCCTCACACACACACACACGCACACACACAAACGCACACACACACACACACACACACACACACATGCTTCTCTCTCTCTCTCTCTCTCTCTCTCTCTCTCTCTCTCTCTCTCTCTCTCTCTCTCTCTCTCTCTCTCTCTCTCTCTCTCTCTCTCTCTCTCTCTCTTTCTCTCTCTCTCTCTCTGTCTCTCTCTCTCTCCCCATCTGTGTGTGTACATGAAGGAGAAAAGCCTATCTTGCCTGCTATCATTTCCTGAATGACCTCTGCTTTCAGTCTATGATGGATTGTATTGGGCTCATAGACATTAATTTTCCTGAACCAGGCAAAAAAAAAAGCTTTACTCACAGGAAGAGCATGTTGGTACAAGGGTAATTCCATAAAACAACAACTAAGATACAGCAGAGCATCGCTGGAATCAACAGCCCAGCGTGGGAGACTTTACACACACCTCCCTACTTCCTCTCTCTTCTCTGTCTCTCTCTCTCACTTTGAGTCTATCTCTTTTAGAGGTATAATCAAGAGCGTTTGCTCGTCTCAGTCGTTAGTAGCAGGTATTTACACGCGTTCTCCTGTGAGAGTGTGTGTGTGTGTGGGTGTGTGTGTGGGTGTGTGTGTTCAGTGTTCAGGTAAGTTGCAGCTGCTGCCTCGGTGGTGCTGTCTTCTCATTAAGGCGGGTAATGAGCTCAGTCACATCCACCTCTGCAGGTCACCCCAGGAGAGAGAGAGAGAGAGAGAGAGAGAGAGAGAGAGAGAGAGAGAGAGAGAGAGAGAGAGAGAGAGAGAGAGAGAGAGAGAGAGAGAGAGAGGGAAAAATGGAGAGAGAGAGTGTACTCAGTGTGTTCTTAAGGGAAAAAGGGGATGTCTTAATCATGTCACCTGCCTGCCGTTCCACCCGACTGCAGCACCTTTGGGTAACTCCCTGTTTACACTACCATCCCCTCTGCTTCCTGTGTTGCAGAGAAACTTGAAAAGCATGATGGGAAAGCAGAAGAGGAGTCAGGATGAATCAGGGTGCAGTAGAAAGAGTTGTGGTGGTTGAGGTGGGACAGAGACAGAATGAGGTTGTTGAAGGGAGAGGGGAGTAAAGGGTTAAAAACAAGCAGGAGCAGAGGGAGAGGGAAGTGTTAAGGAAGGAGGCGAAGGAGCAGAGGAGTGAGGAATAGAGGGAGTGTGTCTTCCCAGGAGTGAGCAGGCTGTCTTGTCGAGTAGTTCATCATTGTGTCCCCGGTGACTGTGTCTGTGGCCTGGCCCCGCTGTAGCTATAATAAGACATAAATAAGGAACAAGACTGCCTTATCTACACTGTGGCCCCCATCTCTTCCTCTATACTTCTCTTTTTTTACTCTTTCTTCTCACACACACTCCTGCAGCAGATGCAGGGTGGTGCGTTTTAAGCAGTGTTTTTACACCATGTTCACCTCGCCATCATCAGATGGCCCTCGGCCGCAATGAACATAAAGCTTGCACAAAAAATCTAACATTTGTGCAGCTCCAAAAGTAACACTACCATCACTCTTTTTTGAAACATCACAGTTTAAACACAGCTCAATCTCCAGGGCCCTTAAAGCTGGTTATTATGTGTTTATCAGTTCATTCAGGGGTTGTTACTGTACTTGGTAGATCTTTCGTGATGTGATAGATCTAAGAGCTAAGGTAAAACTTTAAAACAGCATAAATAAAAAGAAGGAACAAATAGTCATGAAAAATAATCAATTCTCTAATAAACTTTCATTTTAAATCAATTCAATAATTAAAATATTTTCTTTCTTTTTTTTTTACTTTGAGTACATTTATAACAGCAGTCAGTTTTTTACACAACAAACCCATTGCTGCCATTAATTACCCTGCATTCTGTACAGCTTACAGAGGATGTAGGTTTACCTCTGTGTATTTACATCACTGCAATCCACTGATACAACATTTTCAAATGCAAAAGCTGCATAATCTTGTACCCATTTTACTCTGTTTGGAAGTCAGTTTTGTCACTGCTCCTTTCAGAGATTCCAGCAGACTGGAATCAGTCTTGAAATAAACTCTCCTTGTAACAAGTATAGAGAATACTGTTTCATCTACTACCTTTGCATGCTAAAAGCAGAAAGAGGAAACATATTTGTAATAAAGACAGGCAAAGTGTTTCAACATTGAGGAAGGGTTGTTTAATTCATTAGGTTTTTAAAAAATTCTAATACAAAGTGTTATGTGCAGTATAAGGCTGCAGGCTGACTTTAAAGTGTCCTACCTGGTTAAAACCCCTACAGACTGAAATTAAAAGTGATGCCCTTACACAGCCTAGTGCTCTAAGTGCGCCCCATGTGCTTAAGCTACAGTCCACGTCGAAGCAGTCACTGGTAGTGATGTTCGATACCACTGATTTCCTTTCCAATCCGATACTGAGTAAAATTCAGGCTGGTATCGGTGATACTGATCCCATACTGATACTAAAATAAATCTAAAAAAGTAGTGTATTTCTGAGTTATTTATTTATTTATTTATTTCAAACTCTAAATTATATCGAGGTAGCGGCCTCATTTACAATATAGCCGAGCTAAAACAAAAGAAAAACCAAATATATATTTTGACATTAATGATATTTTGATTTGAGAATCGATTTTAGAGCATAAAGATCTGGTATCGGAAGTATCGATATTTCAGTATCAATCCGCACATCACTAGTCACTAGCTCGACTTTTGGCCAAGACCCCTTGGTGCATATTACCCCCCACCCCCTCCAACTGCTCTATCCAATAAAGGCAAGAATGGCCAAAATTAAAGTAACTCAAAAAAAACAACACAAAAAAGGAGTGACACCTTTTTACAACATACAAAACCAAATTAGACTTAATTAATACATTGTATTTTTAATGACTGTAACTGCTGCGCTGGCGAAACAGCCTGTTTATACTTTTCAACAGCAGTATTTAAAATGGCTGACTGACACATTTAACTGTTCAAAGACAGCAAGCTGAGACTTTATGTCAAAGAACACTTCTTGTGTATTAGCAAGATCAGGAAAGAAATTAAAGCTATCACTTTGTCCACAGGGGGCACCAAAATCAACACAATACCAACAATAGACAGTAGCAGGAGCTTTAAGACTGTGATTGTAACTGCATCAATTTTGTACAGACTTGTCCAGAACAGATGCCAGTCAGGACATAATACAAAAATGTAGCTCTTTAGTGAAAGTGATAATACAAACTACTACATTTCATACTTTCAATAACCATTTCTACTTCCTGTTATACTTTCAACAGCACGTACATGAAGATATAACTCCATTCGTTTTTTATTTTAAACGTGTATTTTTGGGCTTTTTCACCTTTATTGGATAGGACAGCTGAAGAGAGACAGGAAATGTGGGGAGTGGAGAATGGGAGAAGACATGCAGTGAATGGTCGACGGCTGGGAGTCAAGCCAGCGACCTCTGCGTCGAGGACTATAGCCTCTATACGTGGGACACTTAGACCGCTAGGCCACCAGCGTCCCATATCACTTCAAACTTCTTTCTTCTTCGTATCACATCTCAGGTTCTCCTAACCCTGTGCTGTTTTCAGTGTGTGTGTGTGTGTGTGTGTGTGTGTGTGTGTGTGTGTGTGTGTGCGCGCGCGCGCATGCTTTAGGTGCTTTATCAATTCAAGTTATTAATGTGTGTGTTTATTAGTCTGATGTGTGGCTTCATTGGGGATTCGTACCTCAGTGATGTCTTACTTTTGTTTACACAACTTAACGCTGCTTGACTCTGTGTCGGGCACAGCTCTATATGTGTGTGCTCGCATGAGTGCTTGTGTGTGTCTGTGTGTGAGAGCAGAGTCAAAGCGAAGAGAGAGAGAGAGAGGGACCCCAGGAGAACTGGGGTTTTGCAGGGGCTTTGGTTATTCCTGCATCATTACCCCGACTGCAGACAAAGCCTACTTATGTCTCTCCCTCCCCTCGCTCCATACACACAAACACACATTCACACACACACTCACAAGTACAGTGGACTGTAAGTGTCAACAGAGGCTGAGGGAGTCCTGCACAGGGGAGAAAGGAGGAAATAAGAGAGAGGAGGCAGAGGAGGGAATGCAGAGAAATGAGAAAGGAGAATAGATTTATGAAATGAAGCATTCCAAACAGGACTATCTGCCTGCTGTGAGAAACACCTTTCATAAATCACCACACAGCGGCAGAAAATAGAGCATTTGGTAGCATACTTGTGTGTGTTTGAGAGTGTGTATTTGTGGGCTCTTGTGCGACTGTGTTTGTGTGTGTTTGCGTGCGTGTGTGTGTGTGTAAGACAGAAAAAGAGAGAGTGGGAGAGTCTTTTATTTCCATCACTGGTCTCAGTGAAACTACAGTGAAAGGAAGTGTTGCAGGTGATGTGTGTGTGTTCATGCACACGCATGCACGTCAATGTCAGCATGAGCTTGTAGAATCTGTGTGTGTGCCCGTGTTTGTAAGATACTGCCCTCCCACAGGGTATCTTTACAGAGAGCATGATATAAAAAGAGACAGATAGGGTTAGAGAACGAAAACCGAAAAAGAAAAGGGGAGAGGGAGAGCAGAGTACAGTAGCTTAGGGGGATCTCCGTCTGGGTCAGAGACGGAGGAGTCAGAGAGAGAGGGGAAGAAAAAAAAAAAGAGCGAAGGAGTAGAAAGGCAGACAGAGAAAAGGGCGACGTGCTGTGAGGAGTTTTTCCTCAGGTGAGTTGTTCTGTAAGTGAGCGCTGATCTGCCCCGATCCTGTCACTGAGAGGAACGCCGGGTCGACTGCACTGAGAATACAAACAGCACTGTACCCAACACACACACACAAACACACACACATGCAGCATCTTTCAGAGCTATTCACATTCAACAGTGGAGCCAGTGAACTATTCACCTAGCTGTTGAACACATTGAGAGCGTATTAAGTGTCTTTGCCAGCCATAGAAAGGCCAAGGATGTAATTTGCCAGTCACACACTGGTTTCACAGTCCGTCTCTTTAACACATCTAGTGCCCATCGAGCATCCTTAAGTCCTCAGAATGAGACAATTAGCGCTCAGAGACAAGGCCGATGCAGTCAATGGACGAGGAATGGCAATGTGGAGAGAGACAATTTGGCAGAGGAATATATCGTGATGAAGGAGGAAAGAGGGAAAAAATGAAGGAGAGACAGACTGATAATTGGGGAATGGTTCTTTTAGATTTTCTGGTGGAGATACAGGAGGAGCAGAGAGAGACACTTTTATGAGTCTGACAATGAAAGGCAATCACATGGGAGTGATGTGAAAGTGGAGAAAGCTGGAGCATGTGTTCAACAGCAGACTAATTTCATGAAGCTCTTTCACTGATTGCTACTGAAGGGGTGGAGAGAAGGAGTAAGCGGTTTGAAGGAGCGGGGAGAGGAGGGTGATTCATGTATGAAATGATTAAAGATGTTGACAAAACAGCTTTAAGGATTTCCTCTTCAGCCTTTGGATGACCTTTATGTCACGTTAATCTTAAATTTCAAATCTAGAGCTGAATTTTCTCTTACACGAAAAAGAGTAAGGTTTTAAAATTGTACCCTGGTGACTAAAGGGTTAAAGTGAAGACCATAAAACTACAACCCCAAATCCCAAAAAATTTGAAGCTGTTGAAATATTTGCTCACACAGTCTCTCATAGGTTGTTGAACCTCTTCCCATCTTTACTTCTGTAAGACTCAGCCTTTCTAAAGTGCCTTTTTTTGTACCCAGTGATGTTACTAAGCTGTTGCAAATTAACCTACTAAGTCAGGAGATATTTCTCCTGGTGTGTGTTTTAGCATTACACTACTTTTTCAGAGATTTCTCATCCCCGAAAAGCCAGCTTTTGAAATATGTTGCTGGTATCAAATCTAAAATGTGCAAATATTTCTCATAAAACAATATTTTTTTTCCAGTTTCAACACTTATATGTTGTCGTTTTACTTGTCTCAATTAAATAAAGGCTTTAATGATTGCAAACCATCCAAATTTGATTAAAATTTGTTTAATCATCATTTTATAAAACGTCCCAACTACTTTGGAATTAAGCTTGTAATTCAAATTTAAAATTACAACTAATAAACCAAAAATGAAAACATTAAATTTGTACTCTAACAAAAGCAAAAATCTTTTTTCCCCCCTGTTAAATAACAAATCTGATTTTTTTTAACTCATTGACGTGTTAATACAAACATTAATTCAGCTTAACTAACTCACCAGTGACTTTTTGTGTGCCTTAACCATATCCTGTAAGTGGTCTGCAGGGCTTTTGACACAGGGCGGTAATGTAGCATGCAGCTGAATTAAAGGGGTTGGAATTTAATTGCGGCCCACAGATGGCCTCATACATCTTTGGATCATTTAAAGGGGCGGTGGGCTGAGTAATGTGTGTGTGAGACGGTGGTGTGTTTTATAAGAGAGCTCCTATTACACAGACTGCCCTATAAAGACACACAGTCAGGGGGGGAGAGGTGTGCTTAAAGGGCTGGTCTGTAATTGTCGCGTGACACCCTTCTTTAAAACTCTATTGCACCAGTGCACCATGTGTATCTCTGGTAAAGATGCAAGTTACAACTGAGTGTTTTTGTGGAAAGACAGTAAACAACATTTTCAAGGAAATAGTGCACTGAAGGAGGAAACAGATCTGTTTTCATGTCTCAGTAACTTTCCATCATCAGCAATCCCTTTGAGGCAAAAAGAAAAGACATTTTGAAAACATTATAGATTGAAGACAGAGGAAGATATATGATACAAATTGAAAGAAGAGCAAGAATCTAATGGAGAACTCACAAGAAAAGCAGCGGAAGAGGAGTTTGAGTGGGGAAATCAACATGAAATGAATAGAAAGAGGAGCTGGAGGGAAGGATGAGTCCAGGGATGGAGGGATATGGAGATTATTGAGGAGAAATAAAGTGAGGGGATATGTTCAGGAGCGTGTGTTTGTGGTGGAATCCCAGCTGTTCTCTCCCAAGGGCTTCAAACACCTGTCACACTGTAAAAACACACACACATACACTGATTGCTTTGTTCTGTTTTCCCCCATATCTATATACCTCCTTTTATCCTCAGTTTACCTCTTTTTAAAGGCAGTCTGTTTTTTGTTTAAACCACGTCTAGATACATTTTCTTACTCCCAAAATTTTCCTTCTTCCTCTCTCTTCCTTCATAAGAGAGATAGGGAGAAGAGAGCAGGAACGATGTTGAGAAAGGGGTGGAGGAAAGAGAAAAGAGGCATGGGAAGCAGGAGGGACAACCCTTTCATGTGCACCTATCCTTCGGTCTGCATAGTCCAGATTACATTCCCTCTCCCAGGCTAGGCAGCTTTTTCCAATTTCTCCCAACCGAGGGATGACAGGTTGAGAAGAAGCAGCTGGTTAACTGTATTAACTACATTTTGGCCTCCTCAATATGTCTGGTTTCCCTAATCCCTCTCTGTTGACATGGCAGGACGAGGGAGTGTGGCGCTGGTTGATAGGGAGGTCCTCCTGCCACTCTGTAAGACACTTGCCCTCCCATGTTCCTCTCATCATGTACTCCTCTTCTTTTCCCTCAGCTTAAAACAGCTCCAGCTTGTAATATTCAAACAGACAAATTTGTCTTTAGCTGCAGCTTTGGCTCTTTAGCTCAAGCACATCTCATTCAGAGGAGGAGAGAAAATGGATTGGAGTTGACGAAGAGGAGAGGGAAAGGGGGCTTCTGGGTAGACACACTCAGACGGAGAGGAGAGAGTGTAGAGGACAAGGTGGATGGAGAGGGTGAAGCTTGGATAGAGACAGGTAGAGGTTGGACAGGCATGTACATGAACTACCATATAGACGTTGGTGTTGGGGGATGGAGAGCATTGTTGTAGGGGGGGATACAGGGGAGATCTGGAGGGATAGAGGGGGATCAGCAGAGGAAGAGGAGGAGGGGGTAAGAGAAGAGTGATTATGGTGGGTCTGGGCTGCCAGGCCTGATAAATGACTAATCAGGAGAACAGGGCCTTAGGTCCCTCACAGGACCACTACTACCACAGGCTTATCACATGCACAGGCTGCAGAGGCACACACACTGACACACACACACGCACACCACACGTATATGCCTCCTGCTCACATACAGCCTTACACACTTGGACACAAAAGGAGAGTAAGAGAAAAGAGAGGGATGGGTCGAATCTATAGCTGCCTCTTGGAGCAGCCCTCTGCTTGGAGAACAGTTATAGATCCACCTCTGCCTCCTCCTCACGCCTGTCTCACCTCTCTGACTCCTTGCTCCAGGTCTAATAGTCTGCCAAGGCTGGGACAAAGAGCAGGTCACACAGCCGTCAAACTGTGGTTCTTCTCCGGGATGGTATATCCAGTGTTTTAAAATAAGTCATATCAACTCCTGGGATTCAGAATGTCTAGGTTTACAGTCATAATGTAGGAATAAGGGAAGGTGCTGCAGAGGAAAGCCGACGATTTATTGAAAAAGATACAGTTAGTCTGGCTAGTTAAATCCAATCTGGCTGCATTCCAAGCTAATGATCAGGAAGAGAGTGGAAAAGGTGAGAGAGAGAATTATTGAGAGGAGGGAGGAGTAGGAGGAAGCAGCAGCAGCGGCGGCAATGAGGGTATATGGACGTCTTTGTGTGCCACGCTCCATTGACTCGGCCTCCATACCTCAGCAGCCATGTGATCCCAGTGTGATGCTGCTAATAGTGACACCAGCGGGGTCGAGAGCAAGTGCGAGGGCGAGACAATCGCTGGGGGGGTGGGGGGCAGGGAGAGGAGGGATGGCGGAGGGCAGATTGCAAGAGGTAGAGGGGGAGGATAGGAAGAAGGAAGCGGGCAGAGAGGGTAGAGGAGAGCAGACGTGGAGAAGGAGAGACGGATGGGACTGTGGTCTCTGTGGGACTGTGGGCAAGGACGGCCAAGTTGGTTCCTCTGTCCCCTTGTACTTTTATGTACCCCCACGTCCCTTTATGTCCAGCCATGTCCCAGGACACTAAGTCGCTCCTGCAGCCGGATCACCTCTGTAGCTTATATACCTGCATGGGGAAACTGTGTTTTTACTCCTGTGGCGGCTGTTGAACTCGTCATATGGCTCTTTGTATGCATGTGTGTGCTGAAAGTTAGACATTAACCTACACAAGCAAGGTTTGTCTGCCTCCCTTTGGAGCTGAAGGGCACATACATCAGTTGTTATTTCCATGCGATTACCATGCCTTTTGCTGTGCTTTCCATGCATTCTTATAAATGATTATCTTACTTTTCTTTTAGTCATGTTGCTTACCTTGATTTCTGTGCCTCTGGACCAAAAAGATATGCCATTAAACATGTTTTCTGGGGGAGTTAACTTGGTTTTTATGTACCATTTGTAGCTGTTTCCTGGCTCTATACTCAACAATAGATAAAGATGAAATCCTACCGGTCTAATTCATATTTCACAACCAATATGTATCTGTGTCGTTCCCGGGGCAGCAGTCATAACATGGGAAGTGTTGGTTAAGCCTTCCCTGCTCTCTAACTGTCACTCCTGGCTAACTCAGAGCCGCGTTGAAGCCTTGTGATGCATACTTCCCTCTGACTCACTGTCTCCACCAATCACAGACAGCAGCCCCATGATGCCCTGTGATGTGGTTCCCACAGATGCCTGTGTCTGTGGCGATAAGGCCTCACAGATGAGCAATCTGATTGGATTAGCAGGCCCTTTGAACAAGCCCTGACTGGCTGTTTGCCGGCGGGATGCAAATGAGCTCCTTAAGAGTGGGGCAGAGTCTTGACCTTTATTGGGCCTGGCAGTATGGACGGTGGCAAGGAGGGAGGAAGGTGGGGTTGAGTGTGGCCTCTGAAAGCTGAATTGTGGGAAGTGAGGAGGTAAAAGTGTATCACTGGCAGACAATACTCCTCTACCTCTCTCTTTCTGTCTTTCTCTCTCAGCCTTGGTTAGCGTCTTCATGGTGCCACTGTCTTCCCTGGCTGGTTGGCCTTCTGGCTGGCTCGGCTCATTTGTGTCTGTGTGTCAGACCTATACTCCTCTGTGTCTAATCCTCTCGGACAGCCACTTAACCTCTAGGCCTGGCACCATCCACAGCCCAGGTTCTTGACCCATCAGACTGTAGCTCAGCAAAGTTACAGTAACACTGGTATTGCAGCCAAGACTTGATAAGCAGGTACCAAGACAAAGGCCACGACGAAGACCCAGAACACACATAGACAGGACAAGTGTTAAAGCTAAAGACTAAGACCAGGTTCTTGGGAAGGACAGTAGTGTGTAAATATTGCAGAGCTGACGTGTATGTTAAAAAGCTGGGCAAACACTGTGTGAACTGAGTCACATCCTGCTGGGGTTTTGAGTCGCACTACTGATTCTGAGGTTGGGTACAATTTCAGTTTGATCACACATTTGCCATGCAGTGTAGAGGTGAGCACAAGGGCTGAATACAGCCGAATTGGCTGCGTCTGATTGGGCAGATTAATTTCTGTTAGAAATTTTCAGCCCATGACATACTCATACACAGTGAAAGCAGAGCCACAAGCCATTTCCCCAACTTCTTGTCTTTTTTTTTGTGATTGCGCCTAGACAAAAATAGTAGACACGCAATGATGATGATGATCCACAATGTAGACAACTGAAATACACTTAGATATACACCAATCAGGCATTACCTTGTGACCACCTGTGCAATCTTCATAAATCAGCTCCACCATAAATTCTTCTGAAGCCCATACACTTTCAGTTTTTGTTGACATGCCATGAAGGTGGTAATTTTACTTCATATTTGCTGTTAGAGTCTTATTTTTGACTTCAACCCCCATCGCGGGGGATTTTTCAAAGGAAACTTTTAGGTGCATTTCGACCAAGAGTCGACTGAAACGCACGTAGTTCAGGGGTAAAGTCCCTAGTTCCGGAGTAAAGTTCCTGCGATCGAAAAACACCTTTTGACAATTATAATTTCTTCATCCAAATTTAACATGTACAGTGTGTGCACAAAAGTAGTGAGCTTCGGTATTGCATCGTAAATGACTCATCCATACAGTATGAGTAGACCCCCCACTACGACATTCCACTAAGCAGTTCAATATCATACTGCAAGGTGTTGCTTGGCCAATCAAATATGGGGAAGCGCTGATACCTTAAATCATTTTGTACTTGATTGCCACATTCATACCCTTTACTTGCATTCTTTTTTTTACAAAGGAAGACAAAAACAATCCTGTTGATATGAAAATTCAAATAAAGTTTGCTTAAGCTTAGGGTTAAGTATCTGGTCAGCTTCAAACTCAAACTATCCGTTCCATCATGTCTTAGTCTCACAGGTCCCTCCCTTCTTCAGTGTTTCCCTTTGAATGAAGTATCTCTTTGAGTACAGATATGGAGCTGATGTACTGGAGTTTGATGAATACATGTTTAATGAGATAATCAGATGAAATTACACACTGTTTGCTGTTTTCACATGCTAAATGTTCAAGGCTTAATCAAAAGTAAGATCAAATGTTTTCAAGTCCATTTGGTAAAACAATGGCAATGGTCTGAAAATCTGTCCAGAAAAAAAGGAACACTTTCGTTGCTTTTTTGTGAAACATGTTATTGTTGCTCCGTGTCTCTATTCCTGTGTGTATTAAATGTGTGAGAGGTAGAGTACAGTAAGAGCTCGAAGGAATCTTTTACTATTCTATATGAACACACATACACACACTTATGTGCACTCACACATGGTATATGACCTCATACTGCCAACAGATGAAGAAAGTCAGGTTGAGGCTGTAAGTCATGCTAGATAAATCCTGCTTTTGTTCCAGAGAGACAAGGTTGTTTTGGGTGTAGAGGGATGGAGGGATGAATGGATGGAGTGGTGCCTATACACAGTTTTAAGAGCAGGTCCCACTGTTAAAGGGTTAAGGCAGCATGGCCCTTCTCTCACCCCCCTCCTCTCCCCTGGGGGGTTTTATCTGCCCATTTCCTTCTCTCGTGCTGGGCCCTCGGGACGCCTTAATGGCGCCATGTTCCCTGTCAGTCAGATATTTAAATGGAAACCGACCATGAAAGTATGGCTGCTCAGGGCTGGCTCGGTGTGCCACGTCCTTGCTCTCAGTCGCCAGAGTCAAATGCAGAGGCCCGAACTCCAGCCCTGAGCTTCAGACAAGCCTGGGGAGGGGGAGTCAGTCTCAATCTGCAAGTTTAATATCCCCCATCAGGTTTTTAAACTGTTTACCTTGCAGATTTGATCAAGGATACTGATGCAAATGGAGGCAAAGGCTCCTTGCACTGGAAACCTTCTGTCCAGAGGTTCATTGATTCATGCTAAATGGGTTCTAGCATCATTCTTAATCACTCACCTCACTCAATTGATATTGTCCCAAACACAAAAGATTATTGGTTCCTTGTTACAGGCCTGCATATGTAACAATGCACTGTTGCACTTGTTGTGCGTTTTAGCTGGGGTAGCATCACTGTTGTCTTTCGCTGCAGTTATGATAATCACTTTGACAATTGACAGCTGCAGGTGGCCTCACCAACCCTCAGCAGACAACCTAATTTAACCCAGTAATAAATCTCTGTGCCCAGTTGGCCATTTTAGCTGTTTGGCACAGGGCACTGTAAATTCACCCTAATTAGATCCTCCCTGCACTCCTCCCATTCTCTTCCCTCTGTCTTCCCTCTCTCTTCTGCCTCTCCCCCTCTCCCCTGTTTCCTCCCCTGCTCATTGGTACATATGCTCATACACCTGGCCTGCATCGTTACCTGTTTACAAATGACCAGGCTGGTTCTGCTGGCTTCAGCATCCACTCCACCGCTCAGTACTGAATCTCTCTCGCTCCCTCTGTCTCTCTCTTACCTCCCCTGTGTCATAATTAGACCTCCGAGCTCATGTTTGCTTAATATAATAATCCTGTACACCTGCATTTCTCTCTCTCTCTATAGCGCTTAGGTGTACCAGCCTGCTCCACCATCACCACCCCTCCCTGACCTCATGCAGATAGAATTTTAGAATTGATGTTACCAGAAACTCTTAGCAAGTGAACAGATTTTGTTCTCACATTTCTCCCCACGAACGCTGCACCACTAAAAGACCAAGAGTACACTCTTGCCCTTAAAAGTATGAGTGTAAAGCATGTGCATGTATGCATGTATATGTGTGTATGCGTGTCAGAGGTGTCAGTGTCAGGGCTAATGGTCTCTAGCAGGGGCGCCAGCTTGAAGATTTATGCCACAAATTAGTCAAATGTGATCAAACAGCAACCCAGTTAATCATGCAGGACCCACGTTTGTCCCAGCTTTATCTACAGGCATAATTATAGACACCCATTCCTGTGACAGGCCAACGGCAGGCCCCTGCGGAGTGATATTGGGGGGCCGCCACGCAGCGTTGTCACTGTGATGAATGTCTTAGGGGTGTGGGGAGTGTTTTAAACACGAATATACTTAACACCCCCTTGTGACTGCTGTGAGTGAAGCCTGGCCCCTGAAGAACTGCTCTAACTGTTAGATGAGGACCAGCTTCCTAAATGAATATTAGCGTGAATGAGCTGGGTCCCCCTTCTCTCCCTTTCCTCACAATATGAAGCACTTCAGCCATTAAGAACAAGCGTCGCCATAAATCTAATTTATCATACGACTCCCAATTCATTATGTGTTAAGTGTTGACTGGTTAAATCGAGCTCTATCACTCATCGCCTCCTGTTTCAGCTGCCTTCTCTGCAGCCCTGCACAACATGGAATGTGGGAAAGGGAATCATCCTGCAGTATTCTGTTATTCCAGGCCATTACAAAGTGCCAAGCTGGGAAAGAGATCCAGTGATGTGTGCTGCAGTTTGTGATTGGAGTGGATCCTCTCTCTCTCCCCCTCTGACAGCCATTTTAAACACTCGTTTATGCAGCGCTTTTAATATCAATAAGAGAAGCAGGCAGGCAGGCGGACAGGCAGCAGTTTCTTATACACACACACTTACACACACGGAGTGACACACTCGGCCTGGCTGGAAATCAGCAGCCTCCATCTCCCTGGTATGACAGGGTGTGGTAATTATGTCTCTGTGAGAGTGTGTGCTGTTTGCTGGGTGAAAAATGATAATGGGGTGATTTTTAAGTGCCATATCTCCGGCACGGGTAATGAAAAGTACTTTTAATCCAGTTCGGAGGAACGGAGGGGTGGAGGAGAGGAGTGGCTGCGGAGAGGAAGCAGAAGGGTCTGTTGTGATGGGAGGAGAGAAGGAGGAGTGCAGGAATAAGAAGGTGCTCTGAGGGTGGAGGGATGCTGATAGAGGGAGCCAAGGAAAAGAGGGAGATGGGGGAGTTCTGTATGGAGATGAGGGGAGAGGACGAGATGAGGAGCGAGTGAGGAGAGGTTTCAAGGCGATGCATTGGCTGAATCGTGAGTGTGTGTGTGTGTGTGTGTGTTAGTGTGTGTGTGTGATTGGGGGGCTTGTGTTGTTGTGCCAGGGGAATGCCTGAGCCTTGGCATGAAGCATGAGCGCAGCAATTAGAATAATTAAGAGGGACTGACAAGCTTTTAGAGTCTTTCTCCCTTCCCCTCTTGCTCCCATACCATTTCTCTACCTCTCTCTCTCTCTCTGTTTCTCTATATCACTATCGCTTCTTCTTTTCTGCTCTTATTCCTGTGCCAGCTGCAGAGTATGTCAGACAATATCTTGTCAATTGTGTCCGGTTGACACACTTACAGTTGTAAAAAGTCTCAAGTTTTCATCAAAGAAGGGAAACCCTACAACTGCCTCCTCAGTTGTGGCCCTACAGGGTGTATCACAATCACACATTCTTAGTAAAGACTAAGAGAATAGGTGTGTTGTTTTGCACACACAATGCTCTGTGAGTGTGTGAGAGAGAGAGAGAGAGAGAGAGAGAGAGAGAGAGAGAGAGAGAGAGAGAGAGAGAGAGAGAGAGTTCACTAATGACTTCACACCCCATTAGAGCCTTTGCTTGATATGTCACACTTCATTATGTACTTAGATCAGTGGTGCATAAACTTGCAAAGGAGTGTCTACAGGTATGAGGTATGTTTGCAGTGGGGAGTGTGTGGCTGTACCAACTTGTGGCCCCAACTCTTTCTTGTACAGAAAAAGACTGGTAGATTAACTGTTTTCCTCTTGGGGTCTCAAAAATGTCATTTTTTTTGTTTCATAGAACTCAAATGTTTGATTGGAGAGTTCATTGGTCAGGAGAAAAGTAGGGCAGACTATTTTACCTGCCTTGAATATAAAGTTGTACAAGGTTTAAGGCAACTAAACTGAATCTGTTTAGTTCTTCTGTATTACAGAGGCAGTAGTAACTTATGCTCCTCTAGCCTACAATAGACAGCAACTTTATATAACATTCATTTTGTTCAGCCAAGGCTCTTTCACCTGCAATTAATTCAGAATAATGTTGGGACCACTCAGTTTTTATTCTTCCTGACCCAAGCTTGGCTCAGGACCCAGAAACACATTGTCGCCGGGTGTGTCTACGTAATCTGTATGCAGGACACCTCTAAAAGAAGAAATAAATGTCCCTGTCTAAGCAGATACATTTCTATCTGTTTAAATCTGCTTAACATTTTATAATAGGGGCCTGATATATGGAGAGTTTATTTGTCTTCATAATTTACAAGATCTCTTGTGGGTGATTCATAGATCAATTACTCAAAGAGCCACCACTGTCCAAACATTTATTCCACTGTTTAAGCATGCCTTTGTATATAAATCCATCATAAAATCCTAAGTGGAAACTCTGTGTGTGTATGTGTGTGCAGGTGTCAATGTTGTATGTGCATGCAGTGTATGTGATATGTTTTAATTCCTCGTGCACAGACAGCGGTGCAAACAGGCGGGTATGTTTTTATCAGAGTGTGTTTATCTTAATTCCCCTCAGTCTCTTTCAGTCCCGCCATCCATTACCTGTCTGAGGAGGCAGCGTGCTCTCCCGGGCCTCACACAAGAACACACACTTTTACCCTGGCTCTTAAAATATGATGATATAACTATATTAGAGTGTGCATGCATTGCTCACTGCATGTGACAAACTGCCTGTGTCTTTGTGCACTTTGTTGTCTCGGCTCATGGAGGAGATGATGTTTTGAAAGCGCTCCGTTGTGACCTTGGCTGTGTAAACGGGTTTGTAATGTAATCATGGGTGGAGGAGAGGAGACCATAAACAGTCTAATAGATGCATGCCATGCTAACATGACACATCTCACACATCACACAGTACGACATGTCACTAACACACGTACACACGCGCTGTACTTTGAGGTCAGGTGTGAGACGATGCAAAGGAGACACACACAGTATGAGCGCTCACACTACATTACCCCCCCCGGTGTGGAGACTGACAGGCTCTTCCGTGGGTATGACCCTCTCCCCGTGCTGTTTGTTTTTAGGGTCACATCCTGCCCTCTAACTCCTGACCCCTGACCCCTGACCTTAGTCCGTCAGCCAGTAGACACCAGCGCTGAGCTGACAGCTCCCAAAGCCCACTGACCCCAAAAGAAGACAGACAGAGGGAGGAAAGAAGCAGAGAGGGAGACAACGCTGTGACCATCGACCGTTTTGAATATACAGCTAGCAATGTGACAGTTTACCTGCTCAAAAAGGTCAAGAAATGAGAAGAGACCCAAAAAATGATTAGATGGGGATTAGAAAGTTCAGTTTGTAGGAATGAAAAGAGAAATGGATATAATGAATGAGGAGGAGAGGCTGAAGGGGGAGAAGGTGAGGAATGGGATTGGGAGGACAAACATGGGTGAACCTGGCTGGCGGAGGTCACACTCTGCCTGAGGAGACAGGTGCCTCCAGATTAGCCTCCACATTAATGGCCTTTACTTACACACACACTCAAACACACACATACACACACACATGCTGCAAGCCAGTCCTGGAGAACTCGTATGCCACAGGGACGTGAGAACACAGCTCTGACTCTCATATCCTATTTATACACCCTTTCCTGTACATTACAATCCTATTTAGCTCGCCCTGCTTCCTACACAATCCTATTTATGGACTCACCCGCACCTCGCACACCCCCTTCCACTCTCCAAATCCTATTTGTGTGCCCCCTCCTCCTGTATGCAGGTGCGATCCATCCAAAAGGCTGCCTACTGGATGTGTTTGCTGTGATTCAGATGACTGTGTGAGTTTGTGCGCATTCACCAGTGATTTGTGTGTTTATTTAACACTGAAATTGGAGTGTTCCACCTAAGAATAACACAGTTGTTGGACTCCCATGTTTGCAAACATTAGTCAGGTGTTCTGTGGTTAACTTAGCAGTGTTTTTGTGTTCTGTTAAGGTAAAAAAAAAAACTTGATATTTACATTTCTGCCGCATTGTTATACTCAGTGTCTAAACAGTCCATGTGTGAAGAGTGAAATCTTGAGGCTCTTTTGCCCTCCAACATCTCCTGTCTGATGTAACACATTGCACACTCCTCTCTCTGCATTCATAAAATCATGTCTGTGTCTTCTGTCCTGTCCCATCTCCACCTGTCCCTGTGACAGGCCTCTTATCCTGCATTAGTGTATTTAAACAGGACAAAGTGCCCGTCCACATCACGGGCCTGTCTACACCTGACTCCCCCAACTGTCACTCACCCAGCGTTATGAAAGCATCCTCATTCTGTTTGAAGGTGGGAGATGAAAGGAGAACAGCAGTCAGGGACCTGGTTGGCCTGACAGACCGGATTAGAGTAGCCGATCATGGAGAAGAGAGGTACAAGGGAGGAGAGAGGAGGGTGAGGATGTTCCTGCTAAACTGGATTAGGGGAGGGGGTGAAGGAAATGGATATGTAGAGGAAGGGTCTGTGTCTGTCTTTATTAGAGGAAGGAAAGAGGGCGAAACTTCTATGCCTGTTTGTATTAGAAAAACAGATGTTGGTTGCCTCTCTGGTTGCACTTTCGCTGGAGCTGAAGGACTCGTGACTCTTAAACAGAGGTGATGATGAGCCAGCAACAAAAAACTTGCAGAAACACAATCTTATCCTGATGAAACAGAGAGAAGGACAGATGAGGCATAAGGTGAAACAACTCCCTGCTGCTGTATCTCCCTTTCTTTGTACACACAGCTGGATTAGTTCAGGTTCTTAGGCAAAGGGCTTCAAACAAGTGATATATGATGTCTCCCATTGGGCAGACATTTTTCTCCAAAGCCAACCCCAGAGTGAAATAGTGTGACTGAGCTGAATTTATTAATCATTCAATTAACTAAATGTTCCTTCTTGGTTTGGTCCAGATGAATGGACTGTCAGTCTTTTAATGCAATCTAATTCTCAGCACACCTCAGGAGAGATGCTGGGAACTTAACTGCTCTGCAACTCTGGGATTTCTCTCACCCTTTTGTGCCTTTCATCCGCATCACTCATTCCTCTGTGAGCTTTTGTCACTCTAATTCTTTCCTTTATGATTTCTCTTCATCGTATATTCAAAATCTAGATTATTCCTTCCTGTAGCTACAGTTTTACACTATATCGTCCCCTCTGTCTCTTTCCTACCTTCCCTCTGCAAATAGAGTCTTCCTCTGTGTCTTTGGGTTCAGCTGGTAAAGACGGTCGGAGCAGTCGATCGTACCAGACTATCAGATGAGTTCAACTATAAATTACCTGCAGCTAACAAAGCGTGCGGCTGTAACTATTACACAGGCAGTCAAAGTCACCCCGGCCCACACAGCTGGGCTAAACACTGTCTCACACCGAGGGATAGCAGTCCAAAGACTGCAGGGAAAGAGTTTGAGTCATTCCAACTGAAATTTAAATATTGGAAAAATATAAATTCAAATTATTGGGAGGTAAAAAGTGATAATAAAAGACAGGTGGACAATGACTGAATATGACGAGGATAGCTCAGTGACTTAGAAAAACTTTTACTTGATATTAGGATTGTAATAGGCTTAGCAATTAAGTCCATCTTATCCTTTGATTTATGTAAAATGAAATGATTGGATAGATGGCTTTCCCGCTGTATACCTGCCTACCTTCACTGCGTATTAGCAAAATCTTCCTCCAACTAAAGCCAGCAAGCTGGTTGCACAAGAAAGACAGAAAGAGGTAGCTGGATACAGTTAAAACTTTCAAAAGTGCTGCACCATACTACTCTTCCTGAAGCTCACTTGTAGACTTGTTGAGATAGAATACTTTTCACTCTTCTGGTTAGATATTTCAAAAAATTTGCTTATTTTTTTACAGATTTTCCTTTAAAAAGTTGTGTACCCAAGTGTTAATATTAAAGATAGACAAAAAAAACCTGTATGCCCTTAGTTCTTGGCCATTTTCTTCAAAACTGCGTTACAAGTTGAGGTTGTATTTGTCAATTAAAAACACAGAGCTTACTTTACAAAACGTTTTAAATGATCTTGAAGGTCAAATTGACCCTTTTTAAAGTCTATTTAAGGCAATATATGCCTTCCAAACCAGCTAAATGCAGCATAGAAATCTGGGTAGCATGTGACAGAAGAGGTGTCATGTTCATTTATTAACATCACATCATTAAAAAAAAAAATCGAAATGTAAAATAAAATAAACAAAATTATATGTCATGTAAAACTATTGTATTTATATTTAGGGCTTTCCAAAGTACATTGAAATAAATATTTAACATGACTTTTAATGAAAAACGAGTGAGTTATTCTCATTGAACCATGATCTGTGAGAATTAAAGAACACCAATGGACTAAATATTGATTCAAATGGTTAGTAATGGAGTTAAAAGTTTGATTTAAAAAAAATGTGTATCAGGATTTTTTGGGGTTCTGACACTTTTGGATAATCGAATATGCCACGGGTCAAATGGACCCAGGACCATTATTGCTGTTCCAGAGAAACAAACATAATTCATCTCATCCCGACCTACAGGCAGAAGTTAAAAACGGCTAAGCCTGTAGTTAGGACTGTGAAGAAGTGGACGGAGGAGTCAAAGCAGGAGTTACAAGCCTGCTTTGATTGCACTGATTGGAGTGTTTTTGAAGCTGCATCAGGAAACCTCAATGAACTCACTGACACTGTGACTTCATACATCAACTTCTGTGAGGACATGTGTGTGCAGACCAGGACCTTCTGCACATACAACAACAATAAGCCCTGGTTCACACCTCAACTGAGGAAGCTGCGTCAGGCCAAAGAAGAGGCCTACAGGAGTGGGGACCGGGACCTGTTCAAGCAGGCCAGAAACAAACTGACGAGAGGGATCAAGGTAGCTAAGAGGAGCTACACTGAGAAGTTAAAACAGAGCTTCTCTGCCAACGACCCCTCAGAAGTTTGGAGAGGCCTGCGTGAAGTTACAAGCTACAGGAGACCCTCCCCCCACCCTGAAGGTAACAAAAGACTAGCTGACGACCTGAACAGCTTCTACTGCAGGTTTTCACACCCCACACCCGAACACTCTGATTTACCTGGCCCCCCCACAAGCCCCTCCCCACCCCCCTCTGACCCCCCACCTGCGCTGACGATCTGTGAAGATGAGGTAATCCAGCTCTTCCAGAGACAAAAGACCAAGAAGGCTCCAGGACCAGACGGCGTGTCCCCCTCCTGCCTGAGAGTCTGTGCTGAGCAGCTGGCCCCCATCTTCACAAAGATCTTCAACACATCGCTGGAGCTGTGTGAAGTGCCCTCATGCTTCAAAAGCTCCACCATCATCCCAGTCCCAAAGAAACCCACCATCACAGGACTCAATGACTACAGGCCCGTCGCCCTGACGTCTGTGGTCATGAAGTCCTTCGAGAGACTAGTGTTGAGCCACCTGAAAGACATCACAGGCCCCCTGCTGGACCCCCTGCAGTTTGCCTATCGGGCAAACAGGTCGGTGGAGGACGCAGTCAATATGGGTCTGAACTACATCCTGCATCACCTGGACTCCCCCAGGACCTACGCTAGGATCCTGTTTGTGGACTTCAGCTCTGCGTTCAATACCATCATACCAGACATCCTGCACCAGAAACTCACCCAGCTCACAGTGCCGGCCTCCATCTGTCAGTGGATCACCAACTTCCTGACGGACAGGAGACAGCAGGTGAGGCTGGGGAGCATCAAATCCAGCACCCGGACCATCAGCACTGGCGCCCCACAGGGATGTGTTCTCTCCCCACTGCTCTTCTCCCTCTACACCAATGACTGCACCTCAGGGGACCCCTCGGTGAAACTCCTGAAGTTTGCAGACGACACCACCGTCATCGGTCTCATCCAGGACGGAGACGAGTCTGCTTACAGACAGGAGGTGGAACAGCTGGCCCTCTGGTGTAGTCAGAACCATCTGGAGCTGAACCCGCTCAAGACGGTAGAGATGACAGTGGACTTCAGGAGAAGCCCCCCCCCACTCCCCCCCCTCACCATCCTGAACAGCACTGTGTCTACTGTGGACTCTTTCAGGTTCCTGGGATCCACTATTTCCCGGGACCTGAGGTGGACCTCCCACATAGACACAATCAGAAAAAAGGCCCAGCAGAGGATGTACTTCCTGCGTCAGCTCAGGAAGTTCAACCTGCCTCAGGAGCTGCTGATCATGTTCTACACCTCCATCATCCAGTCTGTTCTGTGTACCTCCATCACTGTCTGGTTTGGCTCTGCAACCAAACTAGACAAACACAGACTGCAGCGGACTATAAGGACTGCAGAGAAAATCATCGGTGTCGACCTGCCCCCCATCCAGGACTTGTACCGGTCCCGGGCCAGGAAACGGGCAGGGAGCATTACCGCTGACCCCTCACACCCTGGACACAAATTCTTCAAACTCCTCCCCTCCGGCAGGCGCTACAGATCACTGTGCGCCAAAACAACCCGCCATAAGAACAGTTTCTTCCCCCAGGCTGTCACTCTGATGAACACTAAACCATAACAGTGTCATACCTGTCAGATAAATACTCTCTGTAAATATACATGTAGATATACAATGCAACAATTCTCAAGCAGAATTCCATATTTCTATTTTTTGTATTATTTAACTACTATTTTATAATGTAAAACTACCTCTGCAACTCACCACTGCACTTTATCATATTATTTTAGCCTGTACATATTAGTCAAGCCTATTTGTTGTTTCTTTGTATTTATAGCTAAGGTTATTGTTATTATATTTTCATTTTATTTTTTATTGTAGTTCTTAGTTCTTATTCTTATTCCTATTCTGCCTTGTACAAAGAGAGCACAGTTTACCAAAGTCAAATTCCTTGTGTGTTCAAGCATACTTGGCGAATAAAGCTGATTCTGATTCTGATTCTGATTCTCATAAAAGGAGGGTTAAAAGATCATTTAAAAGAACAGTGAAAATGATAATGTTGGATCAAATATAACATATTTAAAAATTGTGAAAAATTACAACAACAATTTTATTGTGTAGCCATAATTGATTCGACTTAAGAGGCTAGGTATTTATCAGTTTGTTCTTTAATGAAGAACATACTTGTTTTTTACACTTGTAAAACAGTATTTCCTTTTTATACCTGACCATACAGAAAATGAAATACACTAAGTTCCCAAGTTCCTTTCAGCAGTTGGCCTACCTGTCTCAATCTCTGACTGGATCTAAAAGTAATATAACTTCTTCTTCTGAAGTGATTTAGATTTTGAAACTTTTTTTTTATAGTTAATTTATATGAAAATGTATTCATCCAGCTGGTATTGGAGCAATGTCCACTGACTCTGTAAGTGTTTGTTGTGTAGACACAGAGCTGTGTGTGATTCCTCTCTCAGCTGTGTGCAGGTCTGTGTTATTGGCTAATTGAGAGCGTGTTCTGTGCTGCAGCTCTGCCCTGGAGGTTAGTGTTAGCACACACACACTGTAGCAGGACAAATGAGAATACACCCCGCCATCTGCCCAAGAGAGACTCTCCCTCGCCCTCTCCTTGTCCCTTTGCCCTTAACTACCCCCTCTCTTTTTACTCTTTTCTTCTCATTTTGTATTCCTTTCCTTTCATGCCCCCACCTTTTTTATTTTAAGCTATGAATAAATCTCCTTCTTCTTCCTCCTCTGTTTTCTACCACTAAGACTCTCCTTCAAAAACTCCTTCAGATTTTGAGTTTACTACCTTAAATTTCTACTGTTCTTCCTCCCTTCATCCTACTTTCTGCCACTTGCCTCTCTCCATCCTGAGTGAGTCAGTGGGAGGTGTGTAAGTGTGATTTTATGTTGTGTTGTGTTGTGTGGGTTCAGGCTGTCGTGTTAAGGTGTTACCGTACTCTGACCGCAGACTTTCAGAATGTTCCGTGGGCGCGATCCATAGGGGCTGACACCAAAGGTGACCCCTGGTCAGTAACCTTGGAGACCAACTTTATTAAAATGAATTTGAGTAGAGGGGCCGTCCTGACAGCAGCATAATTACATCGCAGAGCATCAGCACTAATTTATGCAGCCTGCATTCAACCGGTCAGGAGTGCTGAGATGGGGTCAGCTTGGACACACACACACACACCTTAACACACTCACACACAGTCTCATATTGGGTGTATTGGGACGCACATACACACATGGATCAGCATACCAATACAAATATATAAATGCACTCCATTTCTTCTTACACCAGACAATGTAGACGCAAATACCTCTCTGTAGTTTTTTTTCTGCTCCAGCATCAGCCTTTGTTGGAATGTATATGAGCATGCTCACATGACCTGTGTGTGTGTTTGTGTACCAGAAAGACAGGGTGTGTCTGTGTCTTTAGCAAATTACACGGACTAGATGTTATGAATCTCACAGACTTATAGATCAGACTGACTTCTTCAAATTACACCAAACAAACAATGACATGAACAGAAAATAAACATAGATGGTTTGAAGAAGAAGAAGAAGAAGAAGAAGAAGAAGAAGAAGACGAAGAAGAAGGTGCAAAACTTAGCATTTGGGGGTTTAGTGCATTGCTCAAGGGCACCTTGGCAGCGGCCAGGAAGTGAACTATAGCACCTCTACACTAATCAGCCTAACCCTAACCCAAAAACACATTCTTTGGTCTGTACTGGGACCTGAACAGGCAACCCTCTGGTTCCCAAGCCAAGTCCCTACAGACTGACCCTTCGTTGAGTGTTAACTCAACACACAACAATGAATTTATAAGTGAAGATTAAAAAGTACATTTAGTTGCATTTATTTACTTCCCAAATCAAGGCAGTGATGAGAATTGCTCTGCGTTGTTAATACAAACTGAAAATACAAACATATACTGTAATTAAAAATAAGATTCACTCATTTAACCATTGAAATTCAGCGTCTGACTGTCATAAAAAAAAACCATATCATTTGACAGCCAAAACTTAATGCAAAGTTTCTGAATTCCAGCGCCATGTATCTTGCTACCTTTTCCCCTCTTTGCCATTTTCACACACTCAAAAACACATACTACCACATGCATGCACTGTAACCCATTCAGTACTGTAACCCAACTCATATTTATCTCTTGGATTTTCACCGTTGGGTTTTTCCAGACATCCTTTCATTCAGAATATCACAAGTGCTGTGTTTCTTTTCCCTATGTTCCCATAGCGATAAGAAAGGTCCTCTGTGCTCATTAGGCTCCATTAACAATCCATAATGAAATACAATTCTGATCCTGTGTCAGTGCTTTTCTTTCTTTCTTTCTTTCTTTCTTTCTTTCTTTCTTTCTTTCTTTCTTTCTTTCTTTCTTTCTTTCTTTCTTTCTTTCTTTCTTTCTTTCTTTCTTTCTTTCTTTCTTTCTTTCTTTCTTTCTTTCTTTCTTTCTTTCTTTCTTTCAATACAATGGCAAATTTACTTCTGAGGGGGTAAAGCAAATAGAGAGAGAGAGAGAGAGAGAGAGAGAGAGAGAGAGAGAGAGAGAGAGAGAGAGAGAGAGAGGGGGTCAGAGGAGGAGGAGAAGGAGGGGAAAGTGCAGTAAGGAATGAAAAGGTGAGACATGGATATAAGTCACAGCTCCAGTCACTCCACTGTAGCCGCTGTGACCAAGGGCACGCTAATCTATCCCATTAACAGATCTTTCCAAGTCTCTCATAATGTTACCGCTAGCTGCTCTCCTGTGACATGCTCCTGCTTTGTGTATGTGTGTGTATGTGTGAGAGAGAGTGTGAGGAAGAGAGAGAGAGAGTACATGTTTGTATGAGTATGTGTGTGAGCGACGGTGTGAATGAGACAGACTGCTTCTCTTGTGCATGTGTGTAAGTGTGTGCGTAATGACAGTTCAGCTAGTCGCTCTCTTGTGAAAATGACACGTTCCTGCCAAATTAATATCATTACTATCAGAGTTTAATGGGCCAGTGCTGCCTTCTTATTTAAAACAGAACATCCCTCTGTCGACCTCCAGCACGAGGGGAGGAGGAGGGGCAGGCAGGAGAATGGGTAACAGGGACAGATAAATGAGCAAGACACGAACACACTCTTTTTACTCTCTACTTCAACCTGAAAGAGGGATGAGTTTATAAAGGATCCAGAGTCGTTTAGCTGCTAGGAAAAGATGGATAAGAGAGAGACTATGAAGAAAAACATTTTCATTTGAACTTGGAGCTCACTTTGTTCATTCACTTGACTACTTCTTCACACATTTTACTGTGTTGAACTAAAAATATACAGTAGTTGCCTTTTTGCATTATATGATAGCTTTAAAATGTACTCCTGTTTTTAAAAGATTCAGCCTTGTTCCCAGTCATAATGTTACATTTTCCATTGTTGTCTCTGTAACTTTTACAGTGTAAAGCATAACAAAATGCTAGATCCTTATTAGCACTGTGAAAACTCTAAATAAGATAGATCTGAAGCTTAAATTTTCCTTTCAGCAAGTCCTATAAAATACTCCTTTTTGGTCATTGTTTTTTCATACCCTTTAAATTACAGTGGGTGTGTGCACAGCCTGAGCAGTCTGTTCAGGTGTCATTCGTCTCATGGAGTCAGCACTGTGATAATGAGTTCATTTGGAAACGCACTCTGCGGGCTGCATGTAGGCGCATGCATGCTTGTGTTTGCACATATGTGCTTATTTGCAGACTTTATATACACAGGAATATGACTATGGGACACTACATTGTGTGTGAGTTGCACTTGAAAACTCTGCATGTGCATGTGTGAGAAAGTGAGTGTGTGTCAGGTTGCCGCAGGAGACCAATTAGCTGGTGCATCAGTGAGAAGGTGAGCATACACACACCTGTGTGTGGCCCTATTACACCAGCTCATCACACACTCACATAGCGACACACAGACAGCATCACTCTGCTCATAATAGAAACATAGTGACACTCACAGTACATTGACCATATGGAATAATGACTTGGCTGTGTCAAACTGTCAGACGTGTGTCACCAGCAGGCCTTATTCCAACCAGGTGTTACTAACTCAACCAACTTTTGAGAATTATGGGTTATCTTGCTGCTGCTGAATGCTTGTCCTAACCAATATGTACTTTACATGTGAGTATTTTCTTTGCTAAATAACTGCGAGGCGTGTGGTGTTGAAGCACAGAAGGTGAGATTCAACACGGATTCAGTTCAAACTTTGAGGCATAGTTCATAGATGCACTCAGGTGAGAGTGAAAAAGCCGATCACAGCTAATAAAGCAGCCAGGCCTCTTCATGTATAATTCAGATCTTTTTATGGTGGGCTCTGCACCCATACGGGCGTGCTGAAGGAAGACTAAGGCCATTTCCAGCCAGAGAAAGACCCTTTTAAAAGCTAATCCCTGTGCCAGAGTCCTGCTCCTTTTACTGCTCCTCTTTAATGAATAGGTGTCCAATAAGGCCTTTTATTGTCTTAGCATATGTTGCTTTTATTAGGGGAAAATAATTAGGTTGTGCGGATCACTTCGGAAGTCCTCTCGCCGGATAAAAATGAGATAGTTTCACAGTCATTGCGCAAGTCCTTCTGATCCCTCATCGTTTTCCCCTTGGATGCCTTGCGTCCTAGCTCCCTCACCTACTTCTCTCTTTTGTTTCCTTGTCTTCTCTCCTCATTCTTCCCCTCATCTTTATATCCCCCCCTCCCCTCCCTCTTGTCCTTTGCATTTCCTCCTTCTTGTTCCTTCTCTATTGTTCAGTGGAATATGGAGGCGCTGAATGTATGCAGCACTGTCGCATTGGACTTCACATCATTTACACACACACGCACGCACGTACGCACGCACGCACACGCACACACACACACACACACACACACACACACACAATAGATGAACAATCACAGTGTGACAGGAGGCTGCTGATGACTGACACTTGGTTGATCTTATCTGGCGCAAAAGGGGTAAAGAGAGAAATAGTTCAGGGGGGGTTTTGCTCTGCTTTGCATTGTGTTCCTGTCACTCCTACATAGTTTATCCCTCCTCTTCTTTCTCCCTCTGTCCACTCATCTTCTGCTACATCACTCTGCTGGCTTAGAAATAAAAACGATTGCCAGTGATCGGAAACCCCAGGGAAAGAGATCCATTTACCTGCAAAAGGTCCTACTCTAATCGTTTACCCATGAGACTCCAGTAACAGAACCTCTGTATGCCCAGGTCTGTAAGATGTGAAGGCGGGGGGCTGCAGATGGTTGATGGAAAAGAGGGGAGCCGAGGGAAAAGCAGGAGGGGGGTGCATGTTAGAGAGATCGAGCTGTGTTGAAGAAGCGGAAAGAGAAGGAGGGAGGTAGACTGGTCCCTCCATCCTGTCCTTAATGCCCCCCAGGGGAGCCCACTGCCCGTAGGTGAGTATTAGCCCTCGGCCTGTGGGCTAATGGACGGTATGAAATAGAGTTTAGTCCATACCGATGACCGGTGGGAGACTAATCACTGGGGAGAGCTGTGATGAGGAGATTCTCTGGGGGTCTCAACAGGCTCTCAGTCCGATTATGGACATGATCCCACTCACAGATAGGCTTTGGATGTGTATGAGTGAATCTGTACATTATTTTTCTGCCTCGGTCAGGGTGACAGAGGTCACCGCAGAGTGACGCGCTGAGTGTCAGGTTTCTTTCTGAAGTGTGTGCTGGGTGTTTGAGGTGCTAATCTCCTCTCCTTCTGGATGAGTGGTCAAGCTGTATGGAGGTACCGCTTGTTTATCCGAGGAGACTGTGTTACCCAGGATTCCCTCTTCAGCTGGGACAAGCACGCTTAGCTGAGCCGTCAGCTCAGCCGAGGGCAAAGATGGGTCTGCACTCACGCACAAGTACACACATAAACTGCACACACACATCTGTTTTTTCAATTTCAATGGTTATTTATTAAATGTAAAATATCTTTAGCACAGATTAAAAATCAGACACCTCCATCTATTTTAAACATCACAGGCTGAAAAAAAGAACAAAATCACAATCCCTTTGGATTCCCTCTTTGGGGATAGCTAGTCCACAAGGATGGGCAGAGGGCTGAGGCAAAAACTGCTGCACTCCTCCTGATCCTTTTACTGCAGCTACAAGCCAGGAAATACTTTCAAAAAGCATGCTGTAGCCTTGTTACATTGGACTGTTGAAAACTAGTTCCACATAGAAGAGGAAAGAAAAAATCTAACGTTGAGAAGTCAGTTTTCTTAAATGTGTCTATAACAGGGTCAGATAGTATTTGCAAGAAACTGTCAGCCCATGATAACCTTATAAAACTGTGAATGACAGCTCGCCAAACTTGAAGTATAGGCTGGCAGAAATTACAGAAAAAAATATCAGTTCCAAACAAAACTGTTTCCATGACCTACGTTATATCCAGAGGGCTCTCACATTACAAGCTTGGACATATGCTGTAATGATGTGTGGTTCATGCCAGGAACTGGACTTCTCAAATAGTGTTCCGGGCATTAATAGCTTTGCCAACATTTAGCACTGCCGCTGCTGCTCTGGAGTGCCATCACAGAGGTCAGCTGGTAAACGCTCCCCTCCTCTCTTTTCTTGCTCTGCCTCAACCCTCGCTGCTGTACAAATGCCAACCGACAACAAGTGACACAGATGGTGAGCAGAAACACAGAAGGACAGGCAAAGGAAGAGAACCACCCACAGGAGTAAGAAAACAGGAAGACTCTACACACACTGTCCAAGAGAGGATATTGCCTGACAATATTACCAACCCATTTATTTTAAACTTTTTTTTATTTTATTTTTAATCTTTTGTTTTTTTCTACTTTTTTAAATTATTCATGTTTTCAGCACATGCCATATGAGAATCTGGGGATTATAAAAGTACCTGAAAGAATTGCTAGGTTTTCAGCATGCATAGCTGTTTGTATTTACAGGGTTTGTATGTACAGGGAAAGGGGCCAAAAACAGACTGCTCTACAGTACTGGGTTTATTTACATCCAGGTCAGAGGGAGAGGTCAATGTCATAACTACAGATGCAAGGGATCAAAGGTCACATGCATAGGGTCAGAGATAGCTCATACGGCTGAGTACAACTTGAAAGATGAAGACACAGAACAAAAACACGGCAAAGAAACATTACTGTTAATTCAACATCACATCTCCCCACTTCCCCTTTTTGCTTTTGAATACGCTCAATAAGGAGTTTTCAACAACTGATTATTGCGTAACACTATACAAGGAAATTTCTATTGCAAGCCCATGAGGTTCTTGGGTATTGAGTCGATACTGAGATTGGAAGACTTGGATCTGATCCCAGAGCAGTTCCAGAGCCGTAGTTTGAGGATCCCAGGCTTGGTGCAGGCTCATTGTTGCTTATTGCAGGGTGTTTCTTCAGCATTTGGGTGTATTTTCTAAAACTCACAAAGCTGATATACAGAGAAGACAGTGTGCTCTCCCTTGATGCTGTCCCATACCTTTGGTTTGTCATATTGCTGTGATGCTGTCATCCTTTTGTTATTAGCATGAAGGTCATATTAGATTTAGGATTGCTTACATACTTCACATCTGTCCATGTTCTCCCCTCCCAACATCCCTATTAGTAGCAGAGCTGATTAACTTTAAAAAAGAAGAGGACAATTTTCAAGTTGTCAACGGAGTCTTTCGAGTCTCTGTATGCTGACTGTGGTCATTAATGACAGGGTACAAGTAGAAACTCTTTAAAATCATAAGATCTAAAGATTGATAAAACTAGTAGCTTAATTAATTGAATTCTTAAAGCTCCTGTGAGGAACTTTTGGTTTGTGTCCCCCTTTGGACAAAGCTGCTTTCTTTTGTCAGTCAAACATGTCGCTCATTGTAAATTTGTGCTGTGGAAAATATAAGTCTTATAGAGCTGTTCTGTCGGATGCTGTCAATGGCATTATCTGACACCTCTTCCCGGCAGCGTTTTACAAGTGTTGAAAATAGTTAAATAGTAACAATCAGCCTATGACCAATGGTCTCTTATGCTTTTGTTGGTCATATAAATGTAAGGCATTAGAATTCAAAATTCCTCACAGGAGCTTTAAAGTGTTTGCTCATACAGAGATGGGTCAATACCCCCAAAAATATAACGTGGTGTGGATCCATGTGCTGGCTTTCAGAATAGGCTAGCTGCACAGCCAGGGGCAGAAGAACTAAACATGTATATATCTTGTCATAATAGTCTCTTCATTCTGCAAAACCTCTGCAATAACCTGCACTATGGTGTTACAGCATGTTATTAATCTGTTATTACTGAGAATATAGCCAGTCATGTAACGTCAAGCTGTTGGACAAGTCAAAGTGGTCATACCGTCTGGGAAGAAGAAAGCAGCTCTTAAAACAGCACAGATGTTTCTCTGAAAACTACTGTACACAAAGTAATGATTCACATTAAGTCGTAGAAGATAGAACGACACACAGCAAAAGCCATCAGTTTGTAGACAGATAAATTTACAGGCAAAATCTACAGTTTCACATGAGTTAGAAACAGCTGTTAGTGTTGGATGCATTTTGATTAAGTGACCGAATGTTAATATGTGCGTATCTGGGCGTGCTCGTGTGCAGACACATGCTCGTGTTCAGGCATGCACATATGAATACTGTATGTGTGTTTATGTGTAATGTAAGAGTATTTATGTTGGTACACACCCCCTCTTGTTCTCTTCTCTACTACCTCACACACCATGTGCCTCCTATCTGCAAGCATACTCGCACACACAATGATAGACGGCCGTGGTGGGTGGTGGAGCATGTTAATGCCTAATCTCATCAGCCTTATCTTCTCTACAGGTCACAGGTCAAGTGGTGAGGAGGATGAGCTAAACACCAATAAGATAGTGCGCACAGAAATGTACTGCTGCTTGCACTGCTAACTGCACAGAGAAACCGCCGTACTGACATTTTTATGACAAAATTATAAATAGGGGAATAAAAAATATAAGAGACTTTCTTAAGAAGGAAGCTACATGACTGTGGATCAGAACATTAAAGTATTTATCAATATTTCAACCAACAGCAGGAGCAGTGTTTGGTAACAGAACACAAACAAACTGCTGTAAAAGTCAGCCAAGTTCAAGGGGGCGTCAGAGGCACTGAAATCTTCAGTGGAGTTAAAAGACATTTAGCTTTCAGACGAGTTAGATCAGATGCCCTAAGCAGAGGGAGATGAGTTAAACTGAGCGCGTGTGAACCTGCAACTCAGAGACACTGCTTGGCATTTGTCTGTCTTTGATATGGCGTCATGTGATGCGGGTGAAGTTATCGCCCCGCTGGCAGGTGAGACAGACAGCAGCACACAGAGAGATGCTGCCCTTTCATCTGCTGTTTACCCGCTCTATCATCACACTGCACTTCAAACACACTCAATCTGCTGCTGCGATGCTGCTACCAACCAGGGCTCCTCCTGGCGGAAGTTTACTTAGAGGGGGTTGTGTGAAAGTGTGTGTGTTGATGAGAAAATATTTCTTGGAAACTGGTTTGTGTGTATCTGTGTGTGTGTGTGTGTGTGTGTGTGTTGCATTCATTGGATTTGCATTTCTGTGCATTTTTTTTGTACTTGCATGTGAAAGTTGGAGTGCTTCAGATCTGAATGGATCTTTGCACTTAATGTGTGCCGGTCTCACAGCTGCTTCATGAAGCTGTTCAAACAGTTGGCATATAATGTTGCTCCATTATGCATGTTTTGTATGTTTGTTTGCGTATATGGGGTTGTCTCACTGTGTGCCAGTGCTCTGTGCTGAACATTAGTCCTCAGTCTTCACAGCAGTGTTCCCTCCTCCCCCATCTCACTCTCAGTGCCTCTCATTGGGAGATAAAGCGGCAAGCCATTTCATGTGGCCATATAGAAGTCGTCTCCAGCCCTGGAGTTTGCAGGGAAGCTGTCACAGCAGCTTTTAGTTGGAGCTACAACATGAAAGATCCCTCTTTGAGCAGTTGGGTTATGTGTGTAATTCACTCTGACGTGTTTATTCTGCTGCAGTTTCAACTTTCATTTCAAATGTCACAGAACTCTCCCTCCCCCAAGAATATCCCTGCTAATTACTGACTGATGGGACAGGGTGCATTAGAGAACTTAGCAGTTTGCGACTAAATAAGTGTGACGTTACTTTTACAGCGCGTCTCAGCTTGATACGACATGAAGCGGAGTCAATTTCTGGGTTGAGACTTGAGTGATCTTCACATTTGAGTTAGCCGAAAAAAATTAGAGAACTTTCAGAGAAAGAGCCGAGGGTGGAAGCCTTGTGGTGTGAGTGTTTGGATATTGTTTGTGAAAATGTTGTACATCTCTAACCAACCCACACCTAATTGAAACACTAAGGTACAGAATTGTACTTGCATCATTTCCAATATGTTTCCCAACTTTGAAAGCCTGGCTGAACCCCTATACACATCATGTGAAAATATACATTTTTATAACCATGAAATTAAAACCTGCTCTTTTACACATGTACATAAAAGCTGTGGTCTCCACGAGGATTACCATACAGACAGGAGCTGGTGTCTTTTATTATCTTCTCCATGTTCTCACCTTCTCCTTTGTGAGTTTGTACATCTGTATCAGTCTCATGGTCCCATATAGCCAGAGGTCCTGTACAGCAGGTAGGGAAATAAATAAATAAATATATGTATATAAATATATGTACATTGGGGGGGTTAGGCTGTTCTTGTGACACAGTCATTAGGGGCTGCAGGGGGAGGAGGGAGACAGCACTTGAAGTCCTTTTTTTCCTGTTGACACTGTCCTGCTGTCTCATTCTACCTGTGTCTTTGTGTATGTGTTTGTAGATGTATGTGTCTCACAGAGGACAGAGCATATTGTCCTCTCTCTTTTTTTTTCTTTAAGGACAGGACACGTCCTAATGTCTGTGTGTGAGCTCTCCGTGTTTTGTCTCCTCCTGCAGGCTGCTGATGCCGTCTTGTTGTCTCACGATTGAATTCATATCTCTCTTTCTGTGTGTTTGTGTCTGTCCACAGCAACAAGGGGCGGCCACCACGGTGTACTGCGCTGTCGCTCCGGAGCTTGAGGGGTTAGGCGGCATGTACTTCAACAACTGCTTCCGCTGCCTGCCGTCCATGCAGGCCCAGGACCAGAGCAGCGCTTCGAGCCTGTGGGAGCTGAGCGAGCGGCTGGTTGCAGAGAGGTCGGCGGGCATACAGACCCTCTGATGGACAGAGGAGGAAGAGGAGGAGGAGGAGTAGGAGAAGGGATCAGCTGGAGGAAGGGCAGCAGGTCATGGTGACGTCCATTTAGGTATGAAGAGAATAAAAGATAATTGTACTCTGACTGTACAAGAAAGCTGCCAAACCACTGGATATGTCACATCACTATGGGGGCTAAAACACACTACTTATACAGTAGAGGAGGGGTTTCATATACACTGTAAATAAATGAAGGCTGTGTTCAGCTCTGCTGTGGTAGTTTACAATGGGAGGGGAATGTTTCGATAAATTCAGGGATCTCCAAAGGTTTTTTTTCTTTCTCTGTCTATTTAAAACTCTTAAGTCTTATTCAAGAAAATGACCTGTCTAGCCAAAAACAAGCTTACACTCTGGGGTATCTGTTTTCAGCTCTTCGTGGTATTTTAGTACATCTTCCAAAGTTCTGGCTGTTTATTCAGTATCCTCTTGTCTAGTTCAATGTTGATGTTGATATTTCCTTTTCATTTATGGGGATTATTTGTTAATTTTGTGCTAAGTTTTTTTCAGGCATAGAAGAAATAAGGAATGATGGGCATGTGACACTCATGGTTATTAAACACACTAGAGATATGAGTATAGTGGCTATATACATTATTCTGTCATAGTTTTATTTCTTATCAATGTCCCTATTCTTTTTCTGTACAATATTTACAATATCCTGATATCTGAGTATGTGCTAAACAAGTGTGGGTGTCTTACTTTTTTTTCTTTTTGCTATTTGACTCAACCTACGTATCAATAATCTAAACTCTGGTAAGTCTAAATTACAATTTGGAGGTATTTCTGGGATGATCCGTGTCCATTTGAACTGCAAATACGGATGGTGGAGGATCTTTTTTTCCAGAGTCCAGGACCTTTTAATTTCTGTATTTCCCCCAGGATGAATGTGAGTGATCCCAGCCTCATGTTATTATATTCTCGTCATTGTTTTGATATTGGACTCTAGCTTCAGAGTGGCCCTGAAGCTGATGTTGGGACGCTTTTGAGACGTTGTGCTTTATGGCAGTCTGAGTGCCGTAGGTTGCTCTTGAAACATCAGCAGTCCAGTATTATGATATCTGCAAGACAAAAAAGAGACATAGAGAGAGAGAGAAGATTTAATAAAACTCAGTTTTAAAGTAATGTGTGAATCGTTATAGACACTTAAAGTGGAAGTCTGTTCATTCTTGGGCCATTAGGGGGAGATATTTGTGTAAGTGAGAAACACAGACCAAACAAGATTGTTCCTGAGGAAAAAAGTGTTCATTGTCTACATTAAACAATGTGTTTGATGATTTATTTAATAAAAAATATAAATGTATCTCTGCTTTGTTCTTATGCCTCTAGCTTTATGTCAGACCTGTGTGCAAAGGACAGATCAACCAGCCCATCCCACCAGGTGACCCCCCACTCTTATGAATGAATTGCTTACTGTGTAACTTTTGCCACACACAAACATAAGCACCCCTCTCCGTCTCAGAGTTTCACAGAACAGGTAAAAACACACTGTGCCTTCACACAGACGTGGCCTGCACAGAACCTGATACGGCTGTCCTGCCTCGTTATAATCTGTACTGCAGGGGAGTACAGGTGTCTTATCACTGTCCTTTCACAGCACAGTACATACCTGGGACACAAGTACGGCACAAACTAACACACACACACACACACACACACACACACACACACACACACACACACACACACACACACACACACACACACACACACACACGCACGCACGCACACACACACACACACACACACACACACAGATACTATGTCTGTGTCATATTTACTCAGTGAGGAATCAAGTGTGAACACAAGCAGATAACTTAACCCTCCTGTTATATTGCAGGTCAAATTGACCCTTAAGTTAAAAAATCCAAGAACTTTTCTACTTTGCTTAATAGGTGATACCAACATATAAAATGAAAATGGTTTATTTCACATATTTGCAACCCCCCTCCCCGCATGTTTATAAATATACTGTTTGTGGGTCAATTTGACCCTGTAGTCAAAGTGGAGGCTAAAAGGGGTCAGAAGTGTCAAACACTAGTTGTTTCTTTGCAACTGTGTGACATATTTCACCTCACTCATACACACACTGACAAACACACCCTTTTAACATGAATTTTCATTCAAAACAAGTGAGTTATCCTCATTAAACCATAATCTGTTAGAATTAAATAACACCATTGCACTAAATATTGATTTAACTGGTTAGTAATGGAGTTAATGAGATTTAAAAAAAAGTTTATTGGGATTTTTTTTAGGTTCTGACACTTTTGGATAATTAAATATGCCCCGCGTTAAATTGACCCAGAAACATTATTGCTGTTCCTGAGTAACGAACAGAACAGGAGGGTTAATAAAGAAAACCCGAATATGACTCTCCTCTGAATGTACACGTAAGCTAAAAAGTTATGAAGAAAAAAAACCCATCAATTGTGTAATTCATTACTTGGAGTCATATTGCGAAGGAAAAAACTGCAACAAACTCCCAATTAACAAAGAAGTATTGACGATAGACAAAGAATTACCCGGCCGCTGTCCATGGTCCTGATCAGGATCTAACTTGTTCATAATGCAGTTTCTACTTCACTCTGCTGTGATGTATGACAGCATTTCGGGCACATAAAAATTTTGCCTGCATGGTTATCAGTTGTCGAGTAACTTTCTGTTTGTGGCCGGTCTGCAGGATGCTGAGTCTTGACCTGAGCCTCTGTGAGAGCAAAGGGATCCCTTTCAAAGGACTTCAAACAGGGAACAGACAGACAACATCAGCTGTTAGCTTTCTCTTCATCTATCACTATTTCAAGCAAGTTTGGTAGTTCAGTCATCCCTTTGGAATTTTTAGTTTGAAAATTGTACACCTCCTTTTTGTTCTTGCGTCCACTATATTTCCTTAAAAACATTCCAGCATCTTAAGCTGTGCATTAATACTGCTTTGTATCACACTCCACTAATATTGATCCTATTCAAAAGAAGGAAAGACAAAGTTACTTTCTTAAATATTAATTTTATCACAAGGCCTCACAAGCTGCTTTTGTAATGATCCCAGAGAGAAAGATTTCACACCCAGGACTTCTATTAAGTTTGCACTCCCTAGATCACCTCACTGTTTAAGGGGAAAGTCTCCGTATGGCAGCAAAATGCAAGCAGGAAACTATATCTCCTGATTGTGGCTTTATCAGAAAACTCAGCTTGAGTTCAACTTCTTCATTTAAAGTCCTACCTCTCCATTCCACTGTGTCTAAAGTCTAAATCACATTCAACCAGTGCACTAAAACCTGCAGCTACACTTATTAAACCTGTGAGTGTGTCACATCAACATGCTCGGCTAAGCTTGCAGGTTTAGCTTATCAATGACAACTCTATGAAAGTGGAGCTTTAGAAAGCAGACAGAGCGATTGAGGAAGCCTTCGATCGGAGGGGCGGACTCAGACACAAAGGAGAATCTTCAGGAGAACAACAAACAACCGGACGTCGGTGCTGCGCTGCACTGCAGTGTCCGATCCCAGGGTGTGTGTGTGCGAGTGTGTGTGTTTGAGTGAAGAGGGACGGTCCTGCCTGGCTCTCATACAAAGTCCTATCGATCAGGCCCTATCGGAATCATCTGATAGTTAATCAATGAGCTACACTTCCTCTCAGCGAGCATGGAGGAGAAGGAAGCACGGCTCTCACAGGAGTGGGACCTTGATCCTTTGACCCTAGGCCCTGCACACTCACACACTCACACACTCACACACTCACACACTCACACACTCACACACACTTTGTCTATCTGTCTCTCCTCATTTCTTTGTCTCTTTATCACCCTCTCTTATAACAACAGAACAAGACAGTATAATAACCCAAAGCTGGTTCAAACCAAATAACCAATATATATTAGAATGATATTTTAATTAGTCGGATTTACAGTTGATTTTTTTTCCCCTTCGCTGACTTTATTTCAATTTGGGCAGTAATTGTTTACGACTGACCATTTCATTTTCCATTATTGTTTTTATTTCTTCTTGTGATTAATTCCACCTCTCAGAGAATAATTATGAGAGGATTGATTTGATCATGCCTTTGTTCTGCTCCTATCGGCTCCATTGACTGAGGGAATGCCATGTTGCCATTTCGAGCGGATATATTTAATGATCACAATCAATGTTAAAGCTCTCTCTAGACTCAACTAACTCAATAAATATCTGCCAGGAGGAAATTTACCATCTAACTACAGCCGGTAATAAAGTCTTACTCTCTCTTTCCCTCCCTCCACCTCCATCCCCTCACTCGTCCCATCGCTCTCTTTTGAGAATGACATCGTGATTAAAACGGTTGATCAATTTTCATAAAGTACCTCTGTAGAGTCGATGGAAATATCATTTCCTTTCAATATCTGCATATTTGCCTTGCTTGCAGAGTGGTTTAAAGCCTAAGATTACTTATTATTTCAACAACTGCGGCATAAGAAAATTAGACGATCATTTCCCTAGAGTCTTTTTTTACTTCATTAGTGCTTTTTATTAAGAAAAAAGCTGCTTGTCAGAATAAAATCTCTTTATTTTATAAGTCTTGTTTTGCAAATTAAAAAAAAAGAAAGACTTTTTAATTTAATTAAAGGATTGCAAAGCTGGTACAACACAAGTGTGTTTGTGTGTGAGAGTTTTAGAGGTAAACAGTGCAGTAGGGCTGCCCCATTTCCCCCATTTGTCTCTGCTGATTGTCATTTTTAGTGCCACTAGTTCAGAAACAGAAAGATATGCAATCTTTCCAGCTTGGCATATTGTCAAAGCAAAACACAGCTCTGAAACACTCTGGAAATAAGATGTGAATATTCCGTATAACAGGAAATATAGCATTTGAAGATGAAAGGTGGGTAATGTAAGGATGTTCAGGCTCTTGGCACACGTGACAAAGCAGGTGTTTCTTTATGCTTCAGTCTTTGGTCGGCTCTTTTATAAACACTCTGAGGAAGCAGCATTGATAACATTTGGATCCAGATACTGTAGCAGTGATTCAGTGAGCCTGTTCACTATCAAACGCACTTATGTCCCCCTGTAGATCTGCCTGCAATCTATAACTTTCTCTGTTTTTATTGAAGCCTCAACACGGCACCTTTGAGGAAATCCTCCCAACCTCCAAATCCCCAGCGTGTCCTCACCGCTAGACAGCATGACCTTGTAAACCCTGAGTTATTTTACTCACCCATTGTGTGAGAAGAGGAAGAAAAGAGAGAGAGAAAAGAGGGGGAGAGGATGGTGGGGGGGTAGAAAGGGGAAAAAAGAGCCGCTGCCTGTCACAGCTTTCAAACACAAAGAAAAATGAGCACTTGGGCTGAAGTACAATTATTAGCCCCTGTCTACAGATTCATCACACTGTAGAGAGAGACAGGGGGAGGGGTGGAGCAAAAGGGGGAGTCAGGGAATGTAGAAATAGAGCTGAAAAGGTATGGGGAGGAGAAAAGGATGGGGAAACAAAAAGGAAGAAAACTGTGGAAATAAAATCTAGGGCTGTTACACAGTGAGGAAAAACTGTGGGGTGCAAGGTGAAGCATGCAAAGGTACCGCAGAGTCAGGAGGGAAAAAGTGAGAAGGAAGGGGTTGGGTGGGGGTGGGGGTGGGGGTGTGGGGGGATAAAGAGTGAGGAAAAGAGTAAGAGAAAGGCAGAGGTAAAGGAAGGTAAAATGAAATAAGAGGATTTGTCAGGCCAGTGGTTGGTGGCAGTAATAAAGCCCACTAATCTGAGCTAGAACGCTTGGCTGCTCTCACACTGACTCTCTTGACGCCCCACTTTACCACCGGGCCACGCCAAGGTCACACAAACGCACACACATGGACACACACACACACTGAGAGTTTAGCATGTTTTCAGTCTGTCCCATCACTGTTTCCCATCTGAGGTTCTTCCTCTAACCACCCACCATCACTGCTGACCTCTCTATGTCGCGATTCCTTGCTCGTCGTTTTCTCTCACACCTTTTTTTCCCTGCATCACCTCTATGATCTTCTTCTTCATCTTAACCACACACACTCTCTGCCTCTCACACACACCTTGCAGCCATGTTGATTTTAAAATCTCATTTTTCTCTGTTTCTTAACTGGCTCCGCCGCGTGAATCAATAGCCATCAAAACCATTACATAAATACATCTGTCAAGAGCAGATAGTAGAGTGGAGATGTTATGTGTCTGGTTAAGGCCACCGTAGGTTTGAAGGAGATATGTTGTGTGAGTGCGTGTTGTCTCAAAGGACAGCGAGTGTCATTTTGTGTGACCAGGTGTGTCGGGCAGAGAGAAAGGTTGTTATTGAGCTGCGGTAAATGACGCATAACCTGGTGCACCGCTTACTTAGCCCTGGACCCCTGTTCACTCTGTCTCTTTTTTTGTCAGTGAGTGTGTGTGTGTGTGTGTGTGTGTGTGTGCTGTCTATGTGTTGTCATGGGTGTGTTTGTATGATTTCTTCAAGTAAGAGCACAGTGAGGAATGAACTCCTGCTGTGTCAAGCTGTAAGGTGTGTCGAAGGTGTGTTTCAGTGACAACCTGTTTATATTGAAGTTTCATATAAAATACAGATATGTGTGACTCAAGCTCTTTCCAGACACTTCATACAACAAGCCGAGCTTATCAGAAAGAAATATCTCTAACTAGTAGCTACATGAAAAGTCTGACACTGCCCAAATATTAATCTTAATCAGTACTGTCTGATCAAAGTGTAATGAAATAAATTAGTAATGCAAATATACTTGCACTGCTAGCTTTTCAGTACTTGAAACTTATAACAACAATTAAATAAGTACCTCAAACTCATTGAGGTTTGTTATCTAACTCAACTTAAACCTAATACTTCCAACCTAATCAATCAGATCTTATTTATAATGATCTCTTAGCTAATCTTATCATGCACAAGTCTAAGTAGTGTTCTCTGAACACTAAGTCATCCCTCCTTATTTTAAATGTCTAACTTGTTACAACTTAGCATTATGACATGACCATATTAAGATTTCCTTGACTTAGTGATTTCAAAAAATGTCCAAGGTACAAAAACAAGTGTGAAGCCTGGCTTGTAGGGAACCTTTTAAGGCAAGACAAGGCAAGTTTATTTAGCACATTCAAGACAATTCACACGAGACACTAAAAGAATCATCGCAAAGGTCACCATAACTACTGTAGACTTAGTTCTGAAAACTGAGGCATTACTCAGACATACAGTATATGTACCTGTTAAATCAAAACTGTGCCCACGTTTTGTATGGCTATTAGAAAATTAAATGCTGAAAAATAAAAACGCAAAATATTCCCTCTTAATAAACACTTTTCCATCCTGCAGACACACAGCTTTTTCCATTTTTTGTCCTAGTTTGTTGCCATATTCTTTTTCCCTAATTGTCCTTTCATGCTGTCACTGGTGTTTTCACGCCTCACTTCTCTGACATCCTGATGTGATTGACTGTGATATAGATTTACATGTCGTGCTGAAATAGCACAATAACCTGCGTGCAGATAATCACCTCATTGAGAAACGCTCCGGACTCTCTCCTCTCACAATTACTATTGTGTATTTGATCATATAACCACTCTCCAACAATGCACTTAATGGGCTTATTGGCAGCCGACCAGAGCTGTCTTGTAAATAAGCCTGATGGTGTTTGATTCTAATAAATTAGGCTCATATATGCAAACACGGTAAAATCATAACAATATCCAAACGTGTGGAGGCAGCAGGCGGAGATTTATGCTGCAACCAATTTGCTGCTCTCATCACTCACTCAGCTATCTTCAACTTTTTTATTTGTTTAATTTCCAAATGTGATTGCTCCACCACTCCTGCTCATACTGATAAATGCAAAGAATCATGGGTAGAGGGGGGCCAAGATTAATATGTATAATTTTTCAACTGGACCGATCCAAAAATAAGAAAGCAATGTGCTAAGAGCTCTAGAGAGGAATGAAAGCCATTTGTGCCAGGCCATGATGTAACACAGCACTGTAAGGTAAATGACTGTAGGAACACACAGGGCTTTTCCTGTAAGTCTCCAACCAAAATAAGCTCTTTGGTGAGATTTTTTTTTACCAGATAAGAATCTTAGCCTACATACACAGTGCAGAGTGTCCTTATATCGGCCATTTATTTACCTGTACAATGTAAGGACCCACTGTTTTACTATCTGTTCGGGGAAATACAACTCCCCTGTTGGCACTGAACATTACACACACACAGTCTATCTTTAAACTCTCTTTTTAAATCCTTTAAAATGGATTCATTCACTTTACTGTGAATCAAGGTTTCTTTACAGTTTCTTCAAAACACACAATAAACCACAAAAACTGCACCTGATGTAGAAGACAAGGCTCTATAAATTAAATTACAGTCAATAACACTTCATTTGAAATGCAATAGATAAAGCTGAAATGATAGGTGGCATAAGACTAATACATTTTATGTCACAATTGACTGTAACATTAACAAACGCAAAGATACTACATTTTTATTAGACATAATGAAGATAAAACTGGTGAATAAATCCAGAAAAAGAATAGAAATGTCTGTGTGTGTGTGTGTGTGTGTGTGTGTGTGTGTGTGTGTGTGTGTGTGTGTGTGTGTGTGTGTGTGTGTGTGTGTGTGTGTAGGTGTGTGTGTGTGTGTGTGTGTGTGTGTGTGTGTGTGTGTGTGTGTGTGTGTGTGTGTGTGTGTGTGTGTGTGTGTGTGTATTATAAATGGAAGGGAGAAGAGTCACCTCTCAAAAACACACTCACATACCTACGAGATTAATTACAAGTGCTGTGAATCACTGTGCAATTAATTAACTCATCCTTAGTAATGAGTGTGTGTCTGTGTGTGAATGTGTGTGTGTGTGTGAACTGTGCATAGTGTGTCACACAGACAGCCCCTCCATCTCTCCACCTCTCGCCCTGTCCCCTCTCTAATTGCTTCCCTCTCTATTAAAATGCAGTCTGCTGTGACATCACTCAACCCTCTGTTAGAGCAGGCCAGGACACCGGGCGGTCCACACACTCACATACACACACATACACACTCACAGGTAGACATACTCAGGTACTTACACACTTTATTTTAGAGAGTACAGTTTGTTTAGGAAATGTTTGCTGACAGAAAGAAAGAGAATGGTAGACAGTGTCCCAAAAGTATTGAATGGAGTCTCAGAGTCTGAGCAGCAGCAGAATAAAGCTGTGATGTCACCAGACAGCTACTACTTTCACATCTAATGTCTTCCTTCACTAGTGTATGTGTTCATGCATGTGTGTTTATGTGTGTGGGTGTAACTCGAAATGGGGACAATGACCAGACTATAGGCAAGTCTTGATGGAATGTACTTAGAAATGAATAAATCAGTGATAGTGTTTTTTTGTTTTCTAATGTAATGCATAAAAGAACATCACGGTTTTTATTTATTCTTTTTTGTTCTCATTTAAGCTTTATTTTACCAGGAAAATTCAGATTGAGATTAAAAATGTTCTCTAAAACTGAGTCCTGGCAAAGAGAGAACACACTGAAGAACAGAAAACAGACAATGACAAGCAGAGGTATTGCCAAACAATGACTCAGCAGCATTCAGCAACAAGACCCGTCTGTTCCCTGGTCAAATATTTAATCATGTCTTTGCAGTCTCCCATGCTAATAAAATAATGTAGTGTAAAGTGATCCTGAAGCTCACAGAGAGTCAGTGTGTGAGACATTGAAATACCTCTGACCAAAGACAGATATTAGTTGAGGAATGACAAACATCATTTTTAGTCTCACTTAACTACAGTGGATAGAGAAAGTCTACACACCCCTGTTAAAATGCCAGGTTTTGTGGTTTAAAAAAATGAGACCAAGATAAATCATGTCAGAACTTTTTCCACCTTTAATGTAACCTATAACGTGAACAATTCAATTGAAATTTTTTAAAAATCTTTTAGGGGGAGGAATAAAAAATATAAAAAAATTAAATAATGTGGTTGCATAACAGGGGTGTGTAGACTTTCGCTATCCACTGTACATACATAACACACATGATACACATAAAAAATATTTCTTCCACATGTCTAATTTCAGTATTGTTCACGTGAAAATGAGCCAAAGAAATGTCATTTAAATCTCTTGTGAGGAACTTGTTTATGTACATTTTGGCGCCCCCTGTGAACAAACAGTACGTCTTTGCTGATCTTGTCCTAAATGTCTGTAAATATATGTTGTATCTTAGAATTTCATTCTGCTTTCTTTGAACAGTCAAACTCATTACTCTCTGTGCATCTTTTATTTGAAAAATGCAGGAAACTGCTTTTGGAGCATCATGCGGTCTGTCACTTCAACTGAACCTACCCCCCAGCAGCACTCTCAGGCAATAAAGATAACTTTAAAGCTCCTCACAGGTGCTTTAATTGTCTATACAATTATTATTACCCCTAAAAAGTGTCTAAAAAATAAGTAATTTCACAAAAATCATAGATTAAAAAACAACCAAAAGCAAAAACAGGTTTTGTTTAACATGAACTCTCCTTTCATAAAAGACGTAAAGAAATTTAACCACTTCCTAATGTGTTTTTAAGTATCACATAAATATGTGTACAAAAGCCTTATTTATATTTCGGTGATGTTTCACATATAGTGTAGTCAACGGTATGCTAATGTCCTCTTCAATGCATTGCAGTTAGAAGAATACACACTACACTAACACATAATAGAGCATGTATTGGGTCAAGTAGAAAACTGCATCAGCTGAAGTGATCTTTATTTATCACTCAGTTTTGATCCATCCACATACAAGATGAAAAACACGACAATAAAGCAACCAGTAATGTCTGACGACCCCTCCCTGCTCTCTTTCTCTCATTCTCTCTTTCAGAGCTAATCTGATTGGTGCATAAATCATGCTGACATCAGCACGGGTTGGAAGTTGGCCTACTCCTATACAGACACACACACACACACACCCACATATGCACACACACTCACAGGCTGAGGCTCCTCAGTGAGGTGAGAGCAGCAGCAGCGGCGGCAGCGTGCTCGGCGGTGATCATGAGGACAGTGGATAACAGATCTCTCTTTTATCATTCCCTGACTTTCCCTGACATTTAAAAAGCCATTAACACCACTGAGATTCACCCTCGTGTACATTTTATATGGAAGCACCCCCACCCCTACCACCACCCCCAACACACACACACACACACACACACACACACACACACACACACACACACACACACACACACATATACATGCTTTCTTGCTGCTCACTCATGTGTGTGTGGATGATCTCAGTGATAACACAAAGCCCAAACGACACAGACAGAGCAGTGAATTATACCTTAATAAGCTTTTCACACCTGCACTTCTTTTCTCTAAGATTAAAGACAAGCTATCCAGCCCACTGCTGCTGTATTTTAATAGTGATAAGACACAGCTCCTGATACTCTTATTGATCTCTTGTTGAATCAATTTGTATTTGGGGCATCGATATCGTTGATCAGAATGCAAAGCCGTCCTTTAACATGGTGACAAATGGACAGTTAGTGGCTGTAGTCTTGATGTGAATGGTAATTATCCAACAATCCCGTCATACATACATGTCTGTACTGTAAACACTAACAGCATAATAGTATTTGCTGCTGAGCACTGTATTAATTTATAGCCCATTATTGTAAAGGCCATGCTTACAATGCGATGGAGCATTTATTGTAATCAGAAGCCTGATACAGAATGGAAGCACTGCTAATGTATGTAATGTTCTCACACGCAGTCTGCCTGACAAAACCGCAGTTGCTAATGCAGCAAATGACATACGGCCTCACTCTTTGTTGTTAGCATTTATTAGCGGCTAACGGACGCCTGAGTGCGTAACAGCTATCGACTAATTATATTCCATTGTGTCTGCGTGGGAAACAAGTAGCTAACATGCTCAGCAGCGATACAATGGTCACCCCAGCACTTAATCTGCAGGATAATAACATGAAAGTAAAACTGAGCAAGCAGCTCAGCTCGGCTCGGCCTGCAGTATGAGTCATGACTGGCAGTGATATACAGCAGATACACACGTCGAGCTCAGTCATTTGAATGTTGAATGTTATTGTAATTCTGCAGATGGTGGAGGCACATTTGGCGATTATAGATCGGACCTTTTTAAAGTCCTCTGAAAACGGCATTAAATCTTCTGTCCTCGGGGGCCTGCAGAGACGTTTGGACCACAGGATTTTGAAAGTCTTAAGAGATGGAGATGAAAGGGGAGACAAAGTCACAAAGGGCTTTAGGGAGGGGTTGACTCTTCGTTTAAGGCAGATGGGGTCAGGGTTGTGAAATAACTTGCATAATTCAAGATATAAGGGTGAAAATTACACAAGTCTTTTAAGATGGATCTAATTTCCAGAAAAGGGGCAGAAATAGTGGACCTCTGAATTGAGAGAAAGGTTTGCTGTACCCTTCGTTGTCTGTAAAGCACACCCCTGGAGCGGTGTCTGTATTTTTTATTCTGCGTTTGCGCTCCAGAGAAGGTATTGCAGAATGAATGAAAGTTCTTTTTAGTTTAAGGCATCTCAGGCTTGCAGCATGTGTTGAAGACAGCATCTAGATTGTGGGTTACTGACTGAAAAAAGAACGGGAGGAGGAGGTGGAGGGGCTAAACAAAGACAGTTCCATTCCCTCTATCATCTCATATGAAGGTCTGCTGAGCTGAAGATATGCCACTGACAGAGTCTGACTTGTTCTTAGCTGCACTTCTAATGCTCCAGGCCAAACAGCCTGCAACTCCAGATAGTAGGTGAGCTTACTACCATCTGTTTCCATCGTGTGCAAGAAAGTTTGGCTTAAATTCACATCTCTGTTATTAGACGTTCCACTCACACTGATATGCGCCTGCGTTTATCTTCCTTCATGAACATAATGAGCTCAAAGACTGAAGATGCTCCCCCCAGAGTGATGCCCTGTTTATCATTCCTACTCCACTTGAGCTATTTTGTCTATCTTCCTCCTCTCTGCATCGTTTTGTATTCAGAGCAGTGTTATAAAGAAGTGTCTGCTCTCTGTTGTGCTGTGTTGCAGAGGAGTGTAAGGCACTGGGTCTCACCCCGTGTCCATCACTCTGCCTGCTGTAAGTCAGGCAGGCGGCCAGACAACCTCCCACCCGAGAGAAAGAGATGAATGGTGGGATTTGGAAGAGATGCACAACAAGAAAAGGGGAGAAGCGCTATGACTCAGAGCTTTGATGCTACATCAAAAGTGGATTTGAAAATTGTTTTGAGAAGGATTGAGAGTCATGGACAGCAGGAGAGAGGAGGGGAGGGAAGAAAGAGAAAGAGGAGTAAAGTGTTTCAAAGGTATAATCATGAATGGCTTTAAGAGAGGGGAGAGCATAGAGAGAGACCCGGTGAGTTATGGGAGAGGTGGAGAGAGTGAGATGCTGAAGAAAGAGAGAGAGAGAAGCGAGACAGTCAGGATGAGTTATAGAGCCAGTGAGGGAGAGAGAGCTTTCACACATGGAGACAGGCGGGTGATTTAGGGCTAAAGGACACTGAGACAAGCTCTACTGTGAGAGGTGCTAGACCTAAAGACTACAGTAACAGATCCACTGCAACACTACAGCATCATCATCTGTGTCAGCACCGGAGCATCTGTGCCTCCTCTTTATCTTATCTACGCAAGCATTTCTACACCACATGTTTTGTGCAGAAAAGCATCTTGGGAGCGCTTCACATAATCCAAACAGCCTCCTTTTTAATGAGGGCAGGATGAGATGATGATGGGTGCCTACAGTTAATGCGAGAAAAAATACAAAGCAGAATGAAATGATAAGTTCCTGTTTAAGAACCATGAAGTCCTTCAACACTGTCAACAAATTAGATCAGCTGTCTCTGACTTTACGTCCCGCCATTGTCATTTCTGATCTGACCTGCTACAACAACAACATTGCTTGTCAGTGCCTTACAAATGCATGTCCTCATTGTAGAAGTTATTCTTGAGGTCAGTATTAAGAACATTAAGAAATAATACTGGGCTAATTTCGAGGATAATCTGTAGTCATGAGTAACTGTTTGGTTGAAGTGGTACTGCATTTCAAAGTTGTCGACTTAACAGTAAAGGAAGAAGCAGGACGGGCTGCAGCTTCCCAAGTCCGAAACAGACCATGGTTATGTCTTGTCTTTTAATGCAAAATTACTTTGTTGCTGTTCTTGTCCTTTAGCTGCCACTCTTCATTTGAGCTCCACATAAAGTTTGGTACGATGTCTTTTTGTTAAAGCTGGATTCAACAAAAGGCCTGGTGACATCCTCAGGGTCATTTCATAGATTACGAGTTCATCCATATTAGCGTTTATTTCTTTTTATCACCACTTTTTAGATACAAAGTAAGTACTTTTTACATCAGTAAAAATTATGCCAGGGCTCTTCTATGTTTGGGAAAAAACAGTGTTAAAAGGATATTTCCAAACAGCTGATTGGTGTGTATCCGTGCTCATGCAGCGAAAGAACACCGGTCTGCGAGGTGCGTCCGAAAATAGTGCCAAAACAAAGGGGGTTTCTGACGGCAAACTGAATAGCTCCTATTTTTTCTACTGGTGCATGCATTTGCACCATGATGAGTGCCTGGACCATATTTTCTCAACTTTAGCGGAATTACGCAAAATAGGCGGCCTCGTCGGCAAAGAAAATAGCCTAGCTTGCCTGCCGGTCCTCTAGGAATTTTCTCATTAAAGGGGAAGAGCTCACCGGCACTCATTGTGGCTAGCAGGAGCAATAGTGCAATGTATCTCATATGACCCCACTTAAAAAGAACTGAAATATCCCTTTAAGGTTAAAAGAACTTAATGTATTATCCGCCAACAAATAATGCTAGTGTTTTACTCGTGAGGCTAGTCAAAAAGAAAAAGAAAAAGTTAAAGATATATGAGAATATGCAAGAAAGAGCAGCACTCTGTCACCTTTGTCATCTGCACTGCAGGATCACTGCTTATCTACACACCTTCCAGTAAACAAGCCAGATTTGTATATTATATTGTGTGATTGTGTGTGTGTGATGGTTTCATTGCCGCAGGTATTTGTATGACAGCATGGTCGTGTCCATATTTGGTCGGTGTGAGGCGGTCACTAATCCATCTGACCTTCTGGCTCATTTGCATGCGCCAGCCCCCTCTGACTGAGAGATGCCATGACCTTTATTAGCTAATTAAGAAACATAACAGAAATAAACCTGACAGAATGGGAATGGACACACACACACACACCACACACACACACTCACTCTCAGCATGGTTGCAGACAGAATGAGGATGTGGAGAAAGGCGAGCAGACAGGAGTAATACTGCGAGATATTTGGCATTCATCAAACAGAAACAGCCAGAACTACATTTTGCCTTTAAACTGGTGCAGATTCCCTGCAGTATTGCGTGTATTGGTAAGTCCTCTTGGTGGAAGTGTTGCCACACTCACTCTTACTGGTTACGTTTGCCAGCAGATATTCAAGCATTATAGTATTAAAGAAGTAGTTTCTCTTAATCACATCCTGAGCTCCTTTAAACCTCTGTGCGCTGGAATAAGAGACGTAAATCTCTCTGTGTCTGCTGTCTGCTGCCACTTAAATGTAGTCAGCCTCTTGTCCTCTCCTCCCTCTGCCACTAAGGACTCATAATAAGCTGTTAGAACCCCCAGGCTAAAGAAGGAGGTGTGCTCGTGTGTGTGTTTCCTTACACTACAGACAGACCTCAGCAGGACGAACATGAAACACACCATCATGACAGCAGTACATTCAACAAAAACATGCAAAAAATTTCTGCACTCACTTGCATGGATACAAATATGTTAGAACATAGTATACACACACACACTCAATGAAGTGCACAAATTGGGGTTGTTATCTCCCACACCTTCCCAGTGTTCATTGTGTTTTAATCTGAGCAGTAATCTGCAGAGTTGGCAGATTACCATCTGATAAGCACCGTTTTGAGGTTTTAGGATTACACAATCAACTCCCCTCCTACAGTACATCACAGAGCTGAAGACACAATGCAATCACTCTCTCTCTCTCTCTCTCTCTCTCTCTCTCTCTCTGTCTCTTTCTCTCTCTCTCTGTCTCTCTCTCTGTCTCTCTCTCTCTCTCTCTCTCTCTCTCTCTCTCTCTCTCTCACACACACACACACACACACACACACACACACACACACACACACACACACACACACACACACACACACACTGTGCTGCAGCAGAGGCAGGTAAAATAATCCATCCTATGTGCACCTTCTCTATGGGATTCTATCATTTATATAATAGAACTAACTTGAAACCCAAACAGTAGTTATTCTTGATGATCAATTAAAATACATATAATGAACTTTTAAAAAAACACTTTTTTTTTCCCATGACACCAACATGGAAATGGGGTTAGACAGTGGAAGTCTGAATGAGAGAAACTGAGAAACATGAATGGATGGATGGAAACAAGGCCGCAGATTGAAGGCTGCGACCTCTCAGAGCTTCACTGTGTCAGTCTGTCTCTCTGTCATCATGACAGGCCTGCAGCAGAGGGGAACCCTGAGCAGCTCGGTCCACACTGCTGCACACACACGGGGCTTCACACGCTGACAGACAGAGCCAAGGGCTGTCCTGTCCATGCCATGTCACAGTGTGCCTGCCTATCTGACTCAAACAGGCCACCCTCGTGCTTTCATCACCTCAGTGTGCGTAGAAAACAGTTAGACATAGAAGTGTTGATTTGACGGCAAGCACAATGTCTAAAAAAACCTGAAAACCAAACTTGATATGCTTGTACTCGTTTTGAGAAAATCAGAGGCTAAGCTGTTTAAATTAGATTTTCATTCCTGACTGCCAAGCGGGACACCAGAGAGTTCTGTATGTCCGTAACAAACCGATTCCTCATTTTTGAAACATGAATGCGCCAGAGGTGTGCAGTGAAATCAATGCTGGAAAGCACAACAAATTATCCCGTTACAGTGTGTTGTCAAACATCATGGAGAGAGGAGGAGTATATTCAGCTTAACTTGAGCTCTACCTCTACAAGTTTGTAAGATCCCATTTTATAAATCCAACTTATGAGTGATTTCACACATTTTAAACCAATGATATCATCGAATGAGACATATCTACTTGATCTTAGTAGGGGTAATATAGTAAGCAGGTGGTTGTATGGGTAATTGGAATCCCAACAGGGGGAGCAAGACCCAAACAACATGAAGCAGTGAGGTCTTCACTCACTTTTTATAATTCATGTTAAACCCATAGACTGTATAAAATATGGACGTAGTATTCGTGACGTCACCCATCTGTTCCTGAGCGCTGTTTTGAAGCCAATCGATGGCGGCAGCCATATTGGAAATGCGGAACTCAACAAGGCAGAGTGTGACGTAAAGGGGCAGAGTTTGAGTCTCTTATCCAACAGCTACTGTATGTGTTCCCGACCGGGAGTCACGTCAGTCATGTCCTTATTTGGGCAAAAACTCGTAATCTTAATATCTTCTGAACCCTTGCGTTAGAAAAACATTCACCCCCGTACAGTGTGTGCCGATAGAGAGATTAGCTATGCAGAGCCAAGCGTTTTTTTTTAACCAGGCTGTAAACATGTTTATTAATGCTGCAAAGATCGTCTTTTTTGAATTGGTGTCTTTGTGGTTTCCGGTGTTTCTGCAGCCAGCCTCAAGCGGATTCTTGATGAATTGCAGTTTATAACACTTCTGCATGGGCTTCATAGTTTAAGACCGGAGGTTGCCGCTTGGTTGCAACATATATTTTAGCCAAGGTGAACTAGCCTTCTGCGGAGAATTTATGTTGACAATTTTGTCATTCTTCCCAGGGTTTTGCTGTAGATTCACCTTAAAAAAATAATGAGGCAAGTGTCACAACTTTTAACACTGTAGCTATAATCCCTGCCACTTATGGTTTAAGGTACTTTTTAGCGATCAGCAACCTATAGCTGCAGCCACCAGCTCTGCTGACCTTGCCTGGATTGTGGGACAGTATCTTGCTCCACTTTTCCCCCTATAGAGATGGTTGATAAATTAAATTATTAGTTTGTATTATTCTGAGTTTGGGTGTCCTAGTTCAAGACCACAACTAACTAAGGCCTACATTGTTTATTTAAAGCTGCATCAAATATATTGAAAATGTAAGGAGCGCCTACATGGTGTGGGAGAAAGACAGAGGGTGGGGGGATGAACTGATCTTGCCCCCTTATTGGAGAATTGAGATTGAGAACTCACATCCTTCACTAAAAATGGTACATAGAGCTTAATTTGATGACCTGTCAAACACAGGTGTAACCAATAGCCCACCTAATTGCTGCTTCGCGTTGCTTTAGAATGAGACCTCATTAAGGTTATTAGCTGCACCTGCGTGTTCTTGCTATGACAAGTCAAAATCAGATTCATGTGGGAATAATTATAAAACCAGGGTGCATAGACACTATTAAGATTTAGAATTAATTTAAAGACTTTTCCCAAAGGGTGTCTGGCAGAAAGGGGCGATGGGTTTAAATAAAGATGTGCTAAATCATACAGGACACCTTGGTCACTGCAGAGTCAAATGTGCATGATATATAAGTTTTCAAGAGTGTTTGTGTTTGCATTCTGTCTCTTTACAGTGTAGTTAGTCTGCCTCTTTGTGCCATATGATCTCATGTGTCTATCTCTCTGTCCCCATTTGGCTGTCTGTGTGGGCTTCCTCTGCCTTTTCTTTTTGTTTGTATTTGCCTCTGTTGCCACTGTTGTGCAATGGCGGAGGCTGTGATTTTTATCCTCCCAACATTCCAGTAAATACTCCGACAAAACGCAGCACACTCCGAGGAGCCTCAGGCCGGGGCAATCAATCAGGGAGAAAACAACACAGAGATCAGGCTGTTTCTGCTCCATAAAACAGCCTTCAGAACAACAGCAGCCATTCAGTGTCTGGGATGTTGAATTAATACTCTCTACGCTTTCTCTTTCTCTATTTTTCCACCGTCCTCCCCCTCAATCACTCCATCAAAAAACTGCCACAAACCCAGCGGTGAGAGCCGTAAACAACATTTGTGACGGTGCATTTTCTTTGCTATATAATTTACACAGTGGGGTGTCGGCACAACCAGCTGAGTGTTCCCCAAAAAGGCTGCTGTTGGAGGAAAGGCGATGAATCTGTAACAATTCTAAACCAAAACCAGAGCCTGAATCCTGAACCTCTGTAATGCAATGAAAGTCAGCAGAGTGTTTTTCTTTACTTACAGGCTATAGGATCAGGGATAATGTTGTATAAATATTTGATGCTTTCCTAGAAGGGTCTTATATGGCAGAGAGAGAGAGAGAGAGAGAGAGAGAGAGAGAGAGAAAGAGAGAGAGAGTGCAACATTAAGCTTGATGACCAAGGAGAACTTCAAGGCACACACATACACAAACAATCACAAAGACACATGCACACCTACAACACAGAAACAGCGCTACACGCATACACACATGCATGCAGTCAGGTATGGACAAGCCAACTATATGCACACTCAGATATGCACATACACACACGTTGTCTGTCTGCATCCCTCTGCACTGCATTAGATTTCACTTTGTGTGAGCGTTTGGTTTACAGATGTTGATTACGTCTCGCTGAGCTTGCAGTGAAAAGTCAGATTCTTTACATCTTTGAGACGGCTGCTGCTCTAACACAGCAACTTGTTAGGCTTTGATAATGAAAAAACTGAGGAGAAGCTTTGAATGTCTGCATAAGCTGCTGACGTTAGAAGAAGAAAAGACAAGAAATGCATGTTAGTTTTAGCTCTGGTTATCAGAAACTTAGTTAAATATCACCAGTGTTCACAGTGTTCTTCTGCAGAGAGATTAGCACTTCCATAGAGACTGTGTTAAGTTGTTAATTGAGCTCTCATGGCTATAATTTTCTCTATCTAGTAAGCGTAAAATGTCAGCAGGTGTATAATCTTACAGCGATCAACCCTACTGAGAGCGGAGACACAAAGAGTATTTTTCTCCTTCAGAGATTAATGCAGATGGCAGCTGATGTATGATATTAACCTTTGCTACCCTAACTCCTGTCTATACCCCATCATAAAAACACACACACACACATAAAGAAGCGCACACACATGCATGGCATACTAATTATATTGATCCACCTTTAGAAAAACAGCCCTGTCGTTTTTCCCCTCTCCCGCTCAAAATGTGTGTGTGAGCATTTAGGAAATGATGCAAAACTGTGTTTTATTTCATTTTTGAAGTCAAGATATATTATAAGGCAGTAATAACTTTTCCTGAGTGTCCCAAAATAAGTAAACCTGCCATATGTGCAGCATATTTCACACAAATTAATTTGATAAATGTGTCAGTCATGGAGTATTTTTCTCACTTTTTCGATTGCTTGTCAGTGGCAACATTTTTGAAGACAAATGGGTTGCTGTTTTTTTTTAGTGTCGCTCCTCTCTTTGTCTACTGAATCGTCAGTTTTAGCAAGAGGGAGAAAACAGAGCAGAAGGAGGATGAGAAAGGAGGCAAAGTATAAAAACAAATTGGCGCAGAGGGATAAAGAGTGAGATATCAAAAGAGTGGATGGTGAGGGATGAGTGAAATAGGGTATCAGACGTGCTGTAGTCTCTGAGGTCAAGGTCTATATCACTCCCTGTTTCTGAAACAACAACCAACACAACGAGCACCAGGGAGCTGACCAATCTGTGCTACTGCATTGTTCACTATCTGCAGAAGAAAACAGCTTGCTCTCCCTCTCTTTCTTACACACACAAACACACACATACAATTGCTCCTCACTTCATATCTGGAGAGAGAGAGAGAGAATAGAGCGTGTTCCTTATTGTCCCCTTAGTGGTGATGTGGGGGTGTGTGTTAGGGCTTGATTGTTACTGGTTTACATAAGGGTATTAAACTCTCGCATAGCCCTATCTATCTGAGCCAGGCAGATATATTTGTGTTGTGGCTCCTTTATGCATTTGTTATTTCCAAAGAGGATTGGGATGCACCAGTGGAGGAGAGGATAGATAGCCTGCTGATATTACCCTCTTCCTCTTTCCCTCGTCTCCTCCCCTTTTTCCTCTAAAAACCAAACTCTAGTGCATTTCTGAGTGTGTGTGTGTTTGTATGTGTGTGTGTGCATGCGTGCGTGCGTGCATGCGTGCCTGCGTGCGTGCGTCGCCTCCAGAAACAAAAGCGGGTAATTAATTAAAGAGAAGTGCACTTTGGCGCTATTGTCCTGTTCAACAACTTCAACAGCACACAGCAAAGCAGCATTCAGTGATATCACTCGTAATAATAGCTGTTGTTTTAGTCTAAAAAAAGGGCAGAATTAGTCAAACACTTCTGTGGATGTGTTTAGTTGAACTCACATAATGTCCTGAGAAGGTTTACTGCCTACTCACTGTCAAACAAGGACACACAATATGCTACAGCAGAGCTCATAGTGTAAATGCAAAGAAAACCTTTACTTCAGCATTGACGTTTCAAAATTTTGGGTCTGCTCACTATAATTTAAGGGAGAGTTAACAGTTGTGTTTTTGTGGGTTCAGTGGACAAGTTGAAGGAGAAAACTGTGCCAAAAAAGGAGAAATCTGCATCCAGCTGTTTACAAAGTTGTCTTAACATGTCCAACGCTGTAGGGCGACTTCCTAAATTTAGCTACAGATAATTAAGAGGCCTGCTCTGTTTTGTTCAGAGTAAGAGTGTATTAGCCCTGCAGCTACAAAGATGGGACTTCATGATTACCACACACACTCCCCCCGGGCAAAGCTGGATGTTGATGGTCAGTAAATACTCTCCACACTGTTGCTTGTGTGGTTGAATGTTAAATCTTAACACCTTGTTTTCTGTCAACATGCTCAACATGTAGTTGTGAACATGACCCTGCTCAGTACATGTTGAACCAATCCTGCAAGAATTTCAAATGCTGCTATAGGAACTGTTTGTAATTTATTTTAACTACAAGTCATTTATAAGTGTTGAATGATGACATTTTAACATTAATTAATTGCAGAATATTCATAGTTAATCACAATTAATCGCATTATTCAAAAAAATGCTGCATTGCTACAAAGGTGTGGTCAGGAATCATGGCGTAGAGGTAGAAGACAGCCTGAAAGTGCTTAGTTTGTGAAATACAGTGTTCTATTTTTTTCTAAGGATAACACTGTTACACATTAAGAACTATGAAGGAGTGCATGTACAAAATGTCCAACCAGTGTTGATATGACGTGCAGTTATTCCAAGATAATTTCGATTGCTCACTGATGTCCACTGATCCCTGATTAATGCAGCAGCATTTTAACTCTTCAGGACATAAAGTTTTGTAGCTTTCTCCATTTAACACAGGCCCTTTATAAAAAAACCTACTATAATTCATTCAGCATCAGCAAGAGGAGACTGTTCAGCTAAACTTAGGAAGACTGCATTTGGACAGTCTGCATTTTCAGTCAGAGCAGCAGGAAAATGGAACTCAATTCCTACCCACATTAGAGACTGTCCAAGCTACAGTGTTTTTAAAAGTTAACTGAAACTTTGTGACCATGTGATCACTGAGTTAATCCTTTGAATGCATCAAACTAGAGACGTACATAGAAGTACTTTTCAAAAGTTCTGTGGTGGTTCCGTCACGACAGCAGCAAGTGCAGGAATGAAACTATAGAGTGTTATAAGGGACGCAATTAATAAAATAAACTTGTAAATTTCCAGCCTTAATCATATCGCAAGTAACGTGATAATGCTGACAGCCGTAATGTACAGTAATACATTTTAAAAAATCAAACTTTCATGTAACATAAGTCAAACATGTGATACATAGCACTTTTTCAGGAGTGCCATGTACAGAGGCTTTGGTCCTTATCACACTGGTCATAATGGTTGCAGCAGTATTTGTATGTCCTCTCTTCCCTCTCTACACTTCTTGTATCTATTCAAATACTTGCCCACTAAAATGATTAAAGTATATGTTGTTTTTTGCATCTAAAAATCACAAGCACCTCTAATTTTAGTTTACTGTATATCAACGGGGAGGCATAGCTACTTTAAAATTACCCTCATCTTCATGGTTACATTAGTAGAAAAAAACACCCATTAAGAAAATCAGTTTGACGCTAAGAAGGAAACAGACTAGGAGTACAAATCTCGATATGATTTCCACCTCTGGCACAAACAAATACACTACAAAAAGGCCTTACATATATTCTGACTTCCATCTTTATCATCTGCATCCCTGTGAGGGCAGCTCTTATTTTCAGAATCTCCCCATATGCATGTATGTGTGTGCTCCTGAGGATCAGGCAGGAGAGGTTAAATCAAAGTGGAGTCAATAACTTCATTCCTCACTCCTGGTCTGGCTCTGCTGTGTTGCTGGGAATGCCTGCTGTTCACTCTGTGGCTCGTGAAACAGGAGGACAGGATGGGGTTCAACACTTGCACAAACACTTGAGGAGGAGAGAGTCGTGCTGCTAATACAGAGGATGATCTAAGACTCTGGCACACATAAGTACACACACACACACACACACATGTTCAGAGCGAGGCTTCCACACTGTGTCTGAGAATGATAATGAGCTAAATTCTCTTTTCAACCAACCTGAGAGCCTGAGTCCAGTCATGGCCACAGCCTCGGCTAAATCAATATCATCATCCATAATCTTTATTGTGGGATGAAACACAGCATAAATCAGCTCAAAGCCCTTCACACATCCCTCTCTTTAGCAGCTTCCAATTGCATGCAGCATTCTCCTGGGCGAACACCACTTTCTTTTCAGTACAGAAAGGTTTTCCCCCCCAGTGTCTTCAGTCTCTGCAGCACCTTCTTGTTCATAATATCACAAAAAAATGTGTTTAGTTGTATTCAATTTGCTCTGTCTGACAGCATGCATATGCATCTCTGATTTGAGACTATAATATATGAACTGCTAGACACCCCTGTCAAAAAAGAAAGGAACAGTTTTCTACCCATTTTTGGAAACATTATGATATGATACAAGACTAGAAATTACAATATCATACCATAGACACTCTGGAATGACCTGCCGGTGGAGATCAGGCAAGCCACATCCTTGTCCTCTTTTAAATCTCTTTTAAAAACACACTTTTTTAAATGTGCTTTTATTTCTTAACTCATCGCTGACTTTTTAATTTCTGCATGGTTTTTATAATTGTTTTTACTTAACTCATTTAAGCTCTCCTTACCTCTGTCATGTGCTTTAGTGTGCACTCTGTGAAGCACTTTGTAAACATGTTTTAAAAGGTGCTATATAAATAAAATGTATTATTATTATTATTATTATTATTATTATTATTATTATTATTATTATTATTATTATTATTATTATTATCATTATATACGTTACGTTACAACAAAATACATACATAGCGTTATGTCACTGCGTGATTTTACATTACGTTGTGTGACTGTATGTCACGTCATGTTATGTTACGCTACATTAAGTTACGCTACATTAAGCTACGCTACATTAAGTAACGCTACATTAAGTAACGCTACATTAAGTTACGCTACATTAAGTTACGCTACATTAATTCACTCTACATTAATTCACGCTACGTTAAGTTACGCTACGTTAAGTTACGCTACGTTAAGTTACGCTACGTTAAGTTACGCTACGTTAAGTTACGCTACGTTAAGTTACGCTACGTTAAGTTACGCTATGTTAAGTTAAGCTACGTTAAGTTAAGCTACGTTAAGTTAAGCTACGTTAAGTTACGCTATGTTAAGTTAAGCTACGTTAAGTTACGCTATGTAAGTTACGCTACGTTAAGTTAAGCTACGTTAAGTTACGCTACGTTAAGTTACGCTACGTTAAGTTACGCTACGTTAAGTTAAGCTACGTTAAGTTACGCTATGTAAGTTACGCTACGTTAAGTTAACCTACGTTAAGTTAACCTACGTTAAGTTACGCTAGGTTAAGTTAAGCTACGTTAAGTTACGCTAGGTTAAGTTACGCTACGTTAAGTTACGCTATGTTAAGTTAAGCTACGTTAAGTTAAGCTACGTTAAGTTACGCTACGTTAAGTTACGCTACGTTAAGTTACGCTACGTTAAGTTACGCTACGTTAAGTTACGCTACGTTAAGTTACAATATGATACAATATGATGCGATGCAACACAAAACAATACATTACGAGACAGCATGATGTGATGTGATGTGATATATATCTCATCTGTTCCTGGAAAATGTAGCCTACTTTTCTCCCAATGTGCCTGGTTTGGTTTCTACAGCAGTTGCATATACATCATACAAATATTTGTTTAGTTGTTGTTTTCACCATGCTCTCTGTAAGAGGTGGTAAAGTGAGAGAAGTAAAAGTGTCCATTTGTAGAGAAAGACTTGTGCTGTACCTGCAGGCAATGTGTGAATAAGGAGGATGTTAAGTTGTTAAATCTTCTTTTGAAATCTTCGTGTGAGTTCAAGCAGGACAGAAATGTATCTGCACACGTGTGTTTGAGCCACTGTGTGTCTTTATGTGAGTGTGTGCATGTCTTCCAGCTCTACTCTCTTTGAGTATGAAAGTGAGTAATGAGGTTTGGAGAAGAAAGCTTAGCCAAATCCTCTCATCAGTCTTCACTCCTTCAATACCCAATCAACAGGCTAATTCAATACCCAATCACAGGGCTAATAGCATCCAGCCCAGAGGAGAACCAATGAGTGCTCAGCTAACAGACCCTTGGGAATAACTAACGGGACAAAATGTTAGTGCAAAATAGAGGCAGATTTTTTTTTCTGTAAAGAAAATGTGCTGTCTAACGATCTCAGTTTGGTGTCCAATTGGCTGTCAGTGTAGTCAAGCCGAGGAAAAATCTCTCATTAAAGGGTTGCAGACTTTTGTGTCTGCTCGAGCAAGTCAATGCATGAGTGTGATCTTACATTCTAATCAGCTGCTAAAATTAAAAAAGGGATTGTTTGTGCAGATATACCCCCAGTCTCTGATTTTAGTTCTTTTTATTTCAGCTTTACTTTTGCACATAGACCTATGACGTTTAACATGCAAACAGATTCACATCTCCCTCACTCATTTTTCCCTCTGGAGCTTTGAATAGTGGGTGCATAAGTGCATGAGGCTGCAGGAGTGTTTGAGCCATTGTAGTGTCACAAATCCCCCCTTCCTGACATGTACTGAATAAACTGTCACAGGCATTATATAGTGTCTCCATAAAGCCTACCATCAAACAGTTACTACCTCCATCGCTTCAGTCCACTGCACCAACAACACAAACAAATCACATTGCACTGCATCCTCGTGTTTTCACCTAAGTGTGTGTTTGTGTGTATGTGTGTGAGATGGAGTTTAAAGTGGGGTTCATACATGACTGTGTTTTCTGATATGATCATACAACATATACGCTTCTATATCTTGCTTGGTTGCAAACCATATTGACCTCCTTTGCTTGACCTCCTGCTCTAAAAGCCTTTCAGGGGGGTTTCAAGGTGCTAGCGTGATTTCCTGCTGTTCTGTTTTCTGTCACTTTGTGAGGTCATTAAAAGAGAACCTCAGCATTCAGCACATTTATTTTGTAGGTGTGATTCCAAGGCTGATTTGATGCAAACATTACTCCATCATACAAAAGGATTGTATTTACACGAGAGTCTACTATGAAAGGTTTTGGGGTAAATGACACTTCATTTTTTATGCTTCAAC